>NC_092333.1:673100000-673200000 GCF_046630445.1 Rutidosis leptorrhynchoides | reverse complement strand
ATCATAATATAATATTAATAATAATAATAATATAATTATAATATAATAATAAAAATTTAGTGATCAGTGGATTGAATTGAAAGATGGATACAGTTGGCAGGCAGATGATTGGATTTATCTACCGACGATTTTAACAGGTAGATTATATCGTGGTCCATTGCTAAACAGTTAACGTATAAAAGTGTTCCTAAAAATCTCAAATTTATAGTTTAAGTATATTTAATTATTTAAGTTATTACCTGCTTGAAACCTGATCAAAAAGGTTCGTTAATTATTTATTTTCTGTTCCAATTTATATATACGGAGTACTAATATGTAAACTTAAAAATGTAAAAATATTTTTAACAAATCTAAAATCTTCGTATTCAATTTACACCCCAACTTTTATTATAATCATTCATGAACATGTATTATATCTATATTAAAACTAACGAAACGTCAATCGAGTGTCCCTGACGTTTACTAATTAAGCTCAAAATCGTTTATATTCCCTTTCTATATATAAACAGTTTTTTTTCAAATAGCAAAGTTAAATACTAAAACAATTATATTATATATTTTTAAACAAATAGATTTAATATAACTTTATATATTTACAAGTAATATTTATTTACATATTTATACATATATCTATATATTTTATAGTTTCCATTAATCGCATTTTATTTTATTTATTTTACAATATAAATCCTAATAATCATACTATATAAAATTCTAAATTATATTTCAAATTATAAATACCTATTTAAATATATATATAATATCTATTTACAGATATTTGTTCGTGAATCGTCGAGAATGGTCGAAGGTCAAACGAATATATGAAACAGTTCGAAATATTTGTGACTCAACATTACAGACTTTGCTTATCGTGTCGAAGTCATATAAAGATTTAAGTTTAAATTTGGTCAGAAATTCCCGGGTCATCACAGTACCTACCCGTTAAATAAATTTCGTCCCTAAATTTGAGTGAGGTGGTCATGGCTAACAATAAAAAAATGTTTTCATGACGAATATGAGTTGATAAATTGAGTTTTATCATCATTGAGTAATATGGATAAAATGATTCGATTATTCGAAGAGTACGAATGAAGCTATCACAAAAGAGTGCAATGAGAAATAAAGATTCCTTTTGAATTTTTTTTTTTGGGTAGTCACTGTTGAATTTAGAAAATAAAGTGCGTCTTAACTTTTGACGTTCTCTTGGTTGAATTCCGGAATTCAAGGGATTTAAAGAAAATCTTCGAAATCTAAAAGATTTGATTCTTCGGCGAGTAACGAGATTAAGATCTCTATAATTAAATACGGTGATCTACCTCGATTACTATGTCTGATATTTCTATTATAAATTAAACTTCTCCGTTCCATTATTCTCACCATTCCTATAATTTCTTTCTTAGTTCATACATCCAAAAGATTGTGAAAATGCTTAGTCCAGTTCTAATCCTAATATTTTCCTAATTATTATTTCTGTCATCCTTCTTTTCAATCTTCCACAAGAAAAATCTGTTTACTTTTAATATAACCTTGGGGTGATACTATTCTTAATTATGCCGTGTCTTTATATTGCTATTCCTATTAATATCCACGGTTTGTAACTTCCGTGTTGTTTTTGGGCTTTATATATTTTCTCTTATATTTTGGAGCTCTTTGCCTTTTTATTATCCTCCCGACTTCTAGTAAAGCGAGTAACGGTCCAGAATTTGTAAGTGTGGAGTTTCGAATGATTAGAATATTCTAAGCAGAGAGAAACGTAATAGCACGATTTGATTTTCAAATTTATCAAAAAATACAGATGATAGAACTATCAAGAATATATTCTTCTGGATACGTTTGGAGGTTATTTAGAATGAAAGAGTTATGTAACATGACACATGATGATGGTATAATCTACTGTGAACCATCATTACGTTTCATTAGAAACTCAGCATGACTTACTGTAATATAATTACGTTGATCAAGTGTCATTATATTATACTAACTCATGCATCAATTCCCAACATTACTTCAATAACATTCATATTTTAAGCTCGAAAGTTTATAGAATATAGAAACTAATAGTTTCTCATATGATGTAACACTGATAGCTCAAAGAGATAAATGATTTCAGATAAGATTAGTTATGAAAATATATTCAAAAATATCGAGGATATTTATAATGAAAGATACGATAATATCTTTGAATATATAAGATCATATGATGATGGAAACCATTGTCTGCAAGAGTTTAGAGTAAGGAGCAAGATATTCGCTAAAGACTTCAGCAGGCATTGAATCATTTGGATTCTTTGAAGTCAAACTTATTCTTTGTGATTTGTCCACGGTTTCCTTCATAGTTTCGCATAATCCGCTTTTCAGTACTAAATTTTCTATTGAGTGTTTCCAATACTCCATTCTTTATAATCATACTTTCGACAGTTAAGGTCGTGTACAGTTTTTGCTGCTGTATTCAGCTTTTTCAGAATTTGGAGTATTGATTTGAAGACTGGGTGCTTTTCAAAATTTTAGAGTGGAAGATCATAATTCTAAGAAGTAAGGATTATATGTATACTTATAACTGTTGATGTAGATATGCTGCGAGATTTCAAAATACTGATTTGCTAATTCCCGGTAGTTGGTATAGTAATTCTAGTTATAGGATGTAAATGAGTAAATGATAGGGTTTCACTGAATATAGTGATTTTTCGGAAGTCAAAGATCAATGGAGTTGTTGGTAAGTTTACTACTAATATGTTGAGATATAAACGGTTTCCCGGTATCGATGACAAAATACAACTTATATAACAGGGTTATAATAAGCTAATCCGAGTGAAAAGTCAAAGTTGACTTGCTGGAGCTGTGATAAAATTGGCTAATTTGGAAAGGAATTGCAAAGTTATCTTTGGGTAATAATAACGCCAATGAGCTAGCACGGATACGTGTTTAAACGTTTACTCAAGTTCTAAATGTTTTCAGGTGCATAACTATATGCATCAATCTCTTCTTCCGTAGATGAAGTGCGGTTGGTTCATCCTCTCGATTAAGGTGTTTTCAAGAATTCATGAAAGGTTTGAACGCAGATTGGAATCGTCAAGATACAAACGAGGTTTAAGATGAAATCAAGTGGCAAACTTGAAGAATTATTTAGTTTCATATGTTATAATCAATATTTTAATTCATTTTAATTGTCCAATGTCATTAGTCCACAGTCGATAGTCCGCATTTAACAGTCCAATAATTCATATATAATTTAATATATAATATTCGAATTAATTAATACGTATCGTGACCCGTATACGTCTCAGACTCGATCACAACTCAAAGTATATATATTATTTGAGAATCAACCTCAACCCTGTATAGAGAACTCGATCAATACTGCATATAGAGTGTCTATGGTGATTCCAAATAATATATATAGATGCGTCGATATGATATGTCAAAACCTTGTATACGTGTCCCGATAAGTGCGTAAAATAAATACAGAAATTAAATGACGATAAATAAAATGCGTAAAGTAAATAACAGAAATTAAATGACGATAATTAAATTGCGATAAAATAAATTGCTATAAATAAATTGCGATAATTAAAATGTAATAAGGAATTAACAGTTAGCTAGGAACAGTTAGCTAGGATTTTGTCAGCGTTGATTCTTAACAAAATTTCTCATAGTTAATTTGTTTGTTTCTAATAATTTTATTTTTGTCCAATGTTTTCTTCATTATGCCACTTGTTGGATTCTGATAGATCAAAATTCAAGTATGAAATTGAATGAAAATGGTTATTCTGTGGTGAACGGATACGTATATCGGTGGATGTAAGTAGAATAGTAAATGACTGTTGAATCAGATTTGAAGAATGTACAGTGTAACTTATTATTGTGAAATTTAAATATTCCTCGGGTATTACCTACCCGTTAAAATATTTTCACCATTACAGTTTGTACAAAAGAATTTTAATTACAATCTTTATGAAAATATACTTACATATATATTTTCTTCAGATGTAATCATGAATTTAATGGGTCAATATGATATTAGACTCATTTGATTTACCGTTAGAATATGAATATATAATCTCTTAAAATATTAAAGATTATATAATCGCTATGTCGAACGAAGATAAATAATGTAGAATGATTCGTAGAATGATGATTATGCTCGAGGTACAGAATGAGATATTGGGGCATGTGATGTTGAAACTTGTGTTGTTGGTGGTACTGTTGATGCCGGTGATGTTGCTGAAGCTGGTACGTTTTGCACCATATTCTCCAAATTGATTACTCGATCGCGAAGTTCGTTGACTTATTATATTACTCCGGAATAATTGTCGGTCGGAACGAGCAGATGAGTAAGGTTTCAAATTATGGATAGAATATAATCATATCGAGCTACTCTGAAAATGAGGGTGAAGATGGTGTTTCGGATTGGTTCGCCAGTGAATGTTTCAAGTTCTTCGCCCAGCGAACAATATGGTAGGTGAAAGGGATCGATTCTTCTTGTCTCCAATGATTAAGTAGACTATGAACTCATCATATGAATTGGGGATAGTTGGTTGGTTGATTCATTCTGGTAACGCTGCTTTCGGAGCTTAGGTGAACGTCCACGTCGGAATAGCTGTCGGAATAACTATCAGAATAGTTATCGGAATTCGAGAGACTCGAACTGGTTGAAGGATTCATCCCGTACGATCAGATGAAGGATTTTCGATAAGAAATAGATTATAGGATGTAGATTAGTACCCTACAATACATAATTTACATATGTATATATAATACTAAAATCCCATAAGTTACGGAGGAATCTACGGAAGCTGTCAGGCAAAAGTAACAACAACAGATATGCTAAGATATGAATTTATCTATACACTGTCTATGCAATAACGGCAGTAAGACGTGTCTAGACTTTAAGGATGATAAGCAAGTAATTTTTGACACGAAATGATAAGCAAAACTTTTGACATGCAGACACGGTCGAAGTCCAGACTCACTAATGCATCCTAACGACTTATCAGTTATACACACTAATGCAGACCTGGTTCGCTAAGACCATCGCTCTGATACCACATGTCATACCCCGTCCTAATCCATTTGGACGAAGTCATCAACATCTGGTTCCATTGCGATGATCGACTCCAAATAATGTCTTTAAAATGAGCAAATGCACAGCGGAAGGTTTCTTTCATACTTGAGAATAAACATGCTTTCAAGTGTTAACCAAAAGGTTGGTGAGTTCATTAGTTTAACATAAATAATCATTTCCATCATTTTAATAGACCACAAGATTTCATATTTCCATTTCTCATAAACATACGTCCCATACATAGAGACAAAAATATCATTCATATGGATTGAACACCTGGTAACCGACATTCACAATATGCATATAAGAATATCTCCATCATTCCGGGATCCTCCTTCGGACATGATATAAATTTCGAAGTACTAAAGCATCCGGTACTTTGGATGGGGCTTGTTGGGCCCGATAGATCTATCTTTAGAGTTCGCGTCAATTAGGGTGTCTGTTCCCTAATTCTTAGATTACCAGACTAAATAGGGGCATATCTGATTTCGATAATTCAACCATAGAATGTAGTTTCGATTACTTGTGTCTATATCGTAAAACATTTATAAAAGCAGCGCATGTATTCTCAGTCCCAAAAATATATATAAAAAGGGAGTAATGAAAACTCACACATATAAATATTGTAAAACAGTTATTAAAACATTGCATGTATTCTCAGCCCAAAAACGTAAAGAGTAAAAAGGGCAAATGAAACTCACGCATATAAATATTGTAAAACAGTTAATAAAGCATTTGCATGTATTCTCAGCCCAAAAATATAATGAGTAAAAAGGGAGCAAATGAAACTCACCCTACAATATTTTGTAGTAAAAATATTCATACGACGAAACTGAATAATGCAGAGTTGGCCTCGGATTCACGAACCTATATTATTTGTATATTTATTAATACACATAATCGTAATTGAACAAATTTGTTTATTATATTATAATTTATATATTATATATTTAATTTGTGTATATATTCAAAATACCTATATAGTTATATTAATATATTTATATATATTATTTTTTAGTGTTATATTAAAATTTAATAGTTTGTTATATGTACGTATTTAAATAAATATTATTAGTAAGTTTGATTTATATAGCTATGTGAAATATTAATAATTATAGTATATGTAATAAGTATATTTTATGTACAAAATATTTATCTGTTTTAAAAGGGTAGTTTTTGAAAATAATAATATTAAATATTAATAAAAGTGATAATAATAGTAATAATAATAATAATAATATTACTAATGATAAAAAAAAATAACACTTATAATGATAATGAATATGTAATTTTAATAAAAGAAAATACCTTTGTTAGTAATAATAATTTCAAAAATGATAATTTTCAGGATAATACTAATAATAAAATGTTATATATTAATACTTATAATGATAATGATAATGATAATAATAATAATAATAATAATAATAATAATAATAATAATAATTGAAATAAAAATTTAAAAGTATATACCCTTAAAAATCCTTTTTCTAAAAAGAATTGTCATGAACGAGACTCGAACCCGTGATCTCTCGATTACCCAACACGCATACTAACCATCACGCTGCTGTTTACTTCTCTGATTAATTAATACGTTTTAATTCTTTTAACTCGTACTAACGTCATCTTATCATACCCATTTTAATGAAGCCCAAATAAGTTGCAAGTCCATAATAAAAAAATATCCAAACAGAAGCCCACTGAGATACTTGCAGCCCAACTAACAAAGCAAGCCCACTCCACTTAATTGTTATCGATCCAAAAGGATTATAACAGCCCAACGAGAAACTCTTTAACCATCTATTTCTCAGGTTCGTCTATAACATCAATAACACGTTTTTGTTGGAGGATCTTAAACACGAACGGCGATAGCAGGTAAAAAAAAATAACTTTCACGATGGTTCCGGGTTTTCTTTGGTTCGTCAAAATCATAACATCATAGCAGTAACAATTGGGTTCAACAAAAACGAAATCAATTAGTCAAAGTAGATACATACTTCGATTGTTGCAGGTTTTCATGGCTTAGTGTAGCTTCGAAACAAAGCAGAAAAATAGCGTAGCAGTCTTACATAATCACAATCATAATCATCATCTTCATATATAATTGTATCACCATTATCGTGTATATACTGTTCATCGTCTTCTTCATTGAAAAGTTTGCAGTCGTGCAGTAGCAGTCATAGGTGAGATTATGGTGATGTTTTGCGTTAGTTTGAAACATAAACAGAAGTAGCTGCAGTAGCAACTGCAACCTTATTGTGTGACTGTTCGAAGAAATATATATATATATATATATATATATATATATATATATATATATATATATATATATATATATATATATATATATATATATATATATATATATATATATATATATATATATATATATATATATATATATATATATATATATATATATATATATATATATATATATATATATATATATATATATATATATATATATATATATATATATATATATATATATATATATATATATATATATATATATATATATATAAAGACAGGAAAACAGTAGCAACATAATGATGTTCATGGCGATTTGTGTTGTATTCGAATAAATAGAAAAACAGAAGCAATTAGTAGTAGTCGTTAGTGTTTGGTGTGATGAAAATGATGGTTCAAAAGGTGATGGTCTACGGTTGTCACTACTATATATAAACAGTGGATTGAATTGAAAGATGGATACAGTTGGCAGGCAGATGATTGGATTTATCTACCGACGATTTTAACAGGTAGATTATATCGTGTTCATTGCTAAACAGTTAACGTATAAAAGTGTTCCTAAAAATCCCAAATTTATAGTTTAAGTATATTTAATTATTTCAGTTATTACCTGCTTGAAACCTAATCAAAAAGGTTCGTTAATTATTTATTTTCTGTTCCAATTTATATATACGGAGTACTAATATATAAACTTAAAAATATAAAAATATTTTTAACAAATCTAAAATCTTCGTATTCAATTTACACTCCAACTTTTATTATAATCATTCATGAACATGTATTATATCTATATTAAAACTAACGAAACGTCAATCGAGTGTCCCTGACGTTTACTAATTAAGCTCAAAATCGTTTATATTCCCTTTCTATATATAAACAGTTTTTTTTCAAATAGTAAAGTTAAATACTAAAACAATTATATTATATATTTTTAAACAAAAAGATTTAATATAACTTTATATATTTACAAGTAATATTTATTTACATATTTATACATATATCTATATATTTTATAGTTTCCATTAATCGCATTTTATTTTATTTATTTTACAATATAAATCCTAATAATCATACTATATAAAATTCTAAATTATATTTCAAATTATAAATACTTATTTAAATATATATATAATATCTATTTACAGATATTTGTTCGTGAATCATCGAGAATGGTCGAACGTCAAACGAATATATGAAACAGTTCGAAATATTTGTGACTCAACATTACAGACTTTGCTTATCGTGTCGAAGTCATATAAAGATTTAAGTTTAAATTTGGTCGGAAATTCCCGGGTCATCACAGTACGTAGTTATTTGGTACCTGAGGTGATAGCTGGCTCATGATCTGATGCTGATGATAGTGCCATCTATCATGTTGTCGTTCCCTGGAATGCTCGTACACATTATCGGCGTGCCATTGCTCGAACTGACTAAATCTAGCCTCGTTTGTCATTTCTACCACATCTATACGCTGATAAACGTCAGTAACAGCCTCCCTAATGACATCCCTAATGTCATCCGATTCCTCCATTTCTTCATCTGAACCTCTCTCTACCTGTGGATGATGACCATCATATGGTACTGCCGGATTGCGTCTGCTCTTTATTACCTTTGCACCCTGATAGACCTTCAATCCTAAAGTGTCAACTTGTTCCCTACACACCATCAGTGGACCTCCTTGATCCCTATCTACACCCAAATACTCTCTAATGAGAGTAACAAAAATACCTCCTCCTATTATTCCCCCGTCCTGTATTCCTGCCACCATTTTGGATAGATAAAAATCAACACAGTAGGGGATATTAACAAAGCTTCTAGTATTTCGAATACACTTAAGGTAAAATAAATCGTGTAAGGTCATCTTCTTCTTGTTTTTACCTCTTTGTGTAATCGAATTAGCTAAAAATCTATGTATAATACGAAGCTCTGCTTTGTTAATATCTAAATAGGAGTGTCTTCCTCCCAGCCTAAAAACATTATAATTTGACATACGCCTCCAGACGGCGTCTGCGTCAAAATTCCTATCTACCCTTTCACCATGATAAATCAAATTTATACAATCAGGTAGTAGTAATTCACCAGGAGTGTAAATCTGTAAAGCCCTGGCCATATCCAGCATGGACATCCTATACATCCTACGGCCAAGTAAAAATCTAAGAAAATTCCTATCGTCTAACCTAACTACATCCGCATTAAGTGATATAGTACTCATAAGCTCAACACATCATTCTTTATATACAGGCCTACGAATGGTGAATAAACGTTCTCAATCGGGAAAAGAAGAGTTCCCATACCTTTGGATCAGATGCTGCCTAACTGAGTTAACTAGTTGGACCCTTTCCAAAGGCACCCAATCGATTACCCTAGGTACTTCTACATTTTTTGATACCAGTTTAAATTTGTTACTTTGGTATGTCGGGTAATCTCTCGAGCTTCGATCAAATCTCAAATTAGGATGCAACTGTTCTTCATGAATCGTTGGGTGTTCTATTATTGGATGAATTGGAAATTATACGTAGGCATTAACATATTCTTGCTGCGGATCATAATATGGTATGTGTTGATCATTATGATATTGTTGTTCCTGTTGTTGTTCCTGTTCAGGTTCTGGTTCATATTGCATTTCTGGTTCAGGTTTCGGAGCAGGTTGTCTAGATGATGATGACGCACCATCAGTATCTGTATATCTCTGCAAAACACATTAAACACAAAATTTGTGCATCCAAATATGCATTAGTGTTAGCAAAATAACAACTTGAAATAATTACAATAACATGTTCAATCAAAATTAAACTTCTACACATTTTCACAATTTTAACAATTCTACACTTTTTCAAATAAGCATATATGAAAATGTTTATAAAGTTCATAAGCATTCAACTCAAATAACATGTTAAAATAACCATTACTAGCAATTAAACAAGTTTTAAATGGCATTTACATCAAATTAATCAAGTTCATGAATTTTAGACTTGAAAAGTCCACTTTAATTCTCAAAAATCATGTTTAGGATCAAAGTTTGGATCATTTAGCTACCTAAACATGTTACACTACTTAATTTAGCAATAATTCATGACAAAAATCGGCCATAACCTGTTTATATCAAAAAGCCCCAAATTGCTCAAGAACACAAACCCTAGATTCCTAAAAATTTTGAAGTTTTTGGCTTCAAATCATGTTAAATAGCATCAATCTAGGTTATGCATGCATAATATACTAACAATTTAACTCTAATTATAATAGAAATTAACAAAATCAAATTAGTTAAAAATTAGCTCAAGAACACTAAAATTCGAATTTAAAGAGTTTTAGGGATGTAATTGTTACCTTTCTTGAAAAACTTCTTAACAAATTCATGATTAAAGCGGATTATAGCAAGAGATTTGGTTGATTTTGATGAAAAAATGAAGATTTTAGAGGTGTTTTTGAGAGTATTTGCGTATATGTGTGTGTTATTTTGTGAAGAGCAGAAGCAGCTCGTGGAGCTTTTGTTCCTGACCAGAATTTGGTCCCCATGCGATCGCATGGTTATGAAGGCCAAACCCCATGCGATCGCATGGGGTTATTATTTTTTTTTTATTTTTTATTTTTTAGAAACCTTTAACTAATAAAACATAAAACATAAATTAATAAATTTTAAAAATTTGTTTCATTTAAGAATGAGGGCGTTTCGGATCATTGTCCTAGTCCGTCTCTCGACAAAATTTTGAAATTTGTCACTTTTTAAGTGTTGTTTTAAAAGCAAAGATTTTTGGATTTTTTTTAAATGTTTTTAGCATACTTTAATTCAATAAGATTAAAAATAATGATAATAAAATTTCTCGTCCCTCCCTTGGGTAAAGCAATTTTGGTTCAACGACCTAGTTTTCAACTCACGACGAATTTTAAATATCAAATTTTTAACTTAATGAAATAAAGTAAATTTTTGTTTTTAAATTTACACCAAACTTAAAATTAAAATGCATAAAATTAAAAATTCATATAAATATAATTAATATTTTTAATTTTACAAACTTATATTAAAAATATTAATTTTTAAAATACTTAAAAACTTAAATATATTGATTTTTAAAAATTTACATTAATATCTTAATATTTATATATTAATTTTAAAAACATGGTAAAAATTAAAATTAAAAATCTTTTTGGTCTTTTATCCCACTTTAATCAATCAAATATTATCAAAAATATACGCCCCTCTTTTCGGTAAAGTAATTTCGGTTCCATAACCTAGTTTTACTCCTGACGAATTTCTGAAATATTTTGGGTTGATTGATTAAAGATATTTATACCTTAAGAATAAACGATAAATTTTGCAGTGATGTAATAAATTTTTGTATGATATCAATAATTTCGGTTACGCATACCTAATTTTATTGAATAACAATTTAATACTTTATAGCGAACGATTTAGCGTTTATTATCAAAAGGTTAAAACAATAAAAATAAAAAAAAAAAAAAAACTGTACATACTTACCTGTGAGAAAGAATTCTCAGAGACCTGCTTTAGCTGACTCATAGGAGAGTCGTGTGATTTGGTTTTCCATAGCTACGTAAGCGTAACCTCGATTCTTTAATATCTTTTCTTCTAAACATATAAACGGTCCTTCTCTGCATAGAGTAACAAATTCGGTATTTGAATATGTTTGATTGTTTGAACATTTACCTTCGTGTGACCATTTTCCGCATTTATAACATCTTTCAAGGTGTCGTGCTCTTCTTTTTGTTGCGGATTTTGATTTTCCTTTACCAAAATGTATCTTATGATGATCTTTCCTGAGTTCTTTCCTTACTTCGTCACATCTGCCTCTTATTACTGACACCAGGTCACTCGGGAGTGTGTCATTATTACATTTAGTAATCAAAGCGTGTAGCATTAGACCATGGTTCAAATCAAAGGAATTCTTCATCTCGTAAAACCTAAAAAATAAAAATTCAGAATGGAGGGAGAAGACTAGTTCTTTAGGGTCTGCTAGGGAAAGACCATTCGGATTCCATTCTCGGAAACTACACGAAAACAGAATATCTAACTCTAACTGAAATATATATTACCCTAAAAAGATTCGAACCTTCCCACACTTAGTTAGCTGTGGTGTCGAAATTGTGATTTTTTTTTTGTCAAAATTGTGATTAACTTCATCTTCAACTTTCATTAGATTATCTATATAATGTTTAACTCTGTGACCATTAACTTTAAATTCAATCCCTTTTGAATTTATTAATTCTACTGTTCCGTACGGGAAAACTCTTTTGACTATGAATGGTTCAGACCATCTTGATTTCAATTTTCCAGGAAATAGCTTGAATCGTGAATTGAAAAGAAGAACTCTGTCTCCTTCTTTAAATTCTTTTGAACTTCTGATTCTTTTATCATGTCATTTCTTCGTTCTTTCCTTATAGATTAACGAATTTTCGTATGCTTCATGTCTTAATTCTTCTAATTCGTTTAATTGACTTAACCGTAGACGTCCGGCTTCATGTAAATCAAGATTACATGTCTTCAAAGCCCAAAATGCTTTGTGCTCAATTTCTACTGGAAGATGACATGCTTTTCCATAAACGAGTTTAAAATGTGTGGTTCCAATTGGAGTTTTGTAGGCTGTTCTAAAAGCTCAGAGTGCATCCTCCAATTTCATGGACCATTCTTTCGGATTTGATCCTATGGTTTTCTATAGAATACGTTTTAAAGCTCGGTTGGTATTTTTAACTTGTCCACTTGTTTATGGATGATAAGCAGTGGAGATTTTATGAGTTACTCCATATCTTTTGAGAACTTTCTCGAGTTGATTGTTACAAAAATGAGTACCCCGATCACTTATTAAAGCTTTCGGTGTTCCGAACCTTGCAAAAAGACGTTTTAAGAAGTTGACTACAACTCGTGCATCGTTAGTTGGGAGAGCTTGTGCTTCCGCCCATTTAGATACATAATCAATGGCAACGATAATGTAGAGATTATTATGAGATTTTGGAAATAGAACCATAAAGTCAATACCCCAAATGTCAAATACTTCACATACTTGAATGACATTTTGTGGTATTTCATCACGTTGACTTATTTTTCCGGCCCTTTGACAAACATCACAGGATTTACAAAGAAGGTGTGCGTCTTTGAAAATTGTAGGCCAATAGAATCCAGCATCGTAGACTTTTGTTGTTGTGAGTTGAGGCCCATAATGCCCTCCTGTTGGTCCTGTGTGACAATGGTTTAAGATTTGACTGGCTTCATCCCCGAATACACATCGGCGTATTATTCCATCGGGACAACTTTTAAACAAATGTGGATCTTCCCAGAAATAGTGTTTTATATCACTAAAGAATTTCTTTCGTTTTTGGTACGACAACTCTTTTTCAAGGAATCCACATACTAAGTAGTTTGCATAGTCTGCAAACCATGGAATTTCATTATAATCTATCTTCAATAGATATTTATCAGGAAAGTTATCTTGTATGGCCGATTCATTTAGAACTTCTAATTCAAGATTTTCAAGACGAGAAAGATGATCAGCGGCGAGATTCTCTGCTCCCTTTTTATCTCGGATTTCAATATCGAACTCTTGTAAGAGTAAGATCTAACAAATTAATCGTGGTTTGGCATCTTGTTTTGAAAAATAGGTATCTAAGAGCATAATGGTTGGTATAGACCATCATTTTAGCTAGAACGAGATATGAACGAAATTTGTCAAAAGCAAAGACAATAGCAAGGAGTTCTTTTTCAGTAGTTGTGTAATTTGTTTGTGCTCCTTGTAACGTCTTACTAGCATAATAAATAGGTTGAAATCGTTTTTCAATCCTTTGTCCTAAAACGGCTCCCATTGCAAAATCACTTGCATCGCACATGAGTTCAAATGGTAAATTTCAATTTGGAGTTATCATGATCGGCGCATTAGTGAGTTTTTCTTTAAGAATATTAAAAGATTTGATGTATTCATCTGAAAAGATGAATGGAACATCCTTTTCTAGGAGTTTATTCATAGGAGTGGCAATTTTAGAAAAATCTTTTATGACACGTCGGTAAAAACCGGCATGCCCTAGAAAACTTCTAACTCCTCTAACATTGGTGGGATGTGGAAGTTTAGCAATTACATCTACTTTAGCTCTATCCACTTCAATTCCTTCCTTTGAAATTTTATGACCAAGAACGATGCCTTCTTTAACCATGAAATGACATTTCTCCCAATTAAAAACTATATTTGATTGTTCACATCTAATAAGCATTCGTTCAAGATTAACTAGACATGATTCAAATGTATCACCGAAGACTAAAAATTCATCCATGAAAACTTTCATGCATTCTTCTATCATGTCGTGAAAAATTGCCATCATGCACCTTTGAAAGGTTGCAGGGGCGTTGCAAAGTCCAAATGGCATGCGTTTGTAAGCAAAAGTATCATAAGGGCACGTGAATGTGGTTTTCTCTTGATCCTCAGGTGCTATTGGAATTTGAAAATATCCGGAAAAAATATCAAGAAAACAATAGTAACTATTTCCGGCTAATCTTTCCAACATTTGATCAATGAAAGGTAAGAGAAAGTGATCTTTTCTGGTGGCGTCATTTAATTGTCTATAATCAATACAAACACGTCATCCTGTTACAATCCTAGTAGGAATAAGTTCATTTTTTTCATTTGTGATTACAGTCATGCCACCCTTCTTAGGTACGCATTGAACTGGGCTTACCCATGGACTATCAGAGATTGGATAAATTAAACCTGCATCTAGCAGTTTAATAATTTTTTTCTTAACAACATCTTGCATATTAGGATTTAGTCTTCTTTGGCGTTGCACATACGTTTTGTGACCTTCTTCCATAAGGATTTTATGTGTGCAATACGAAGGACTTATGCCTTTAATGTCATGAATCTTCCATGCAATAGCTGGTTTATGAGCTTTCAGCACAGAAATGAGTCGAGATTTTTCATTTTCCGTAAGAGAAGATGATATTATTACAGGTAATTCAGATTCACCATGTAAATAAGCGTATTTCAAATGGTTTGGAAGTGGCTTTAACTCTAATGTTGGTGGTTCTTCTATCGATGATTTGTATCGATATCCGTCTTCCTCTTTTAGCATTTGAATTTCTTCTATTGTTGGTTCGTATTCATTAGCCATGAGTGCAGCTAACATTTCAGCTTTATCAATTGGTTCAGTTCCTTCTCCTAAAGAACATTCTCCTGTTCCTTGTAATTCTGAAAATTCTTCTAACAATTCTGCATGTGAATCTATAGTTTGAATATAATAACATGTATCATCTGCAGATTGCGGTTGTTGCATGGCTCTATCAACAGAAAAGGTAACACTCTCGTCCTCTATACTTAGGGTCAGTTTCTTACCGAACACGTCTATTATTGCTTTAGCCGTGTTTAAGAATGGTCTTCCTAATATGAGAGGAACTCAAGAATCTTCTTCCATGTCCAGAATAACAAAATCTACTGGAAATACTAAAGTACCAACTTTAACTAGCATGTTCTCCATTATCTCTCGAGGATATTTTACTGATCGATCGGCTAGTTGTATGCTTATTCTTGTTGGTTTCAATTCTCCAAGGTCTAGTTTAGCGTATAGTGAATACGGCATTAGATTTATACTAGCACCTAAATCTGCCAATGCTTCTATTGAACTAAGACTACCCAGAAAACATGGAATTGTGAAACTTCCTGGATCTGATAATTTTTTTGGTATCTTATTCAACAGTACAGCAGAACAATTAGCATTCATAGTAACAGCCGAGAGTTCTTCCATTTTCTTTCTATTTCTGATTGGATCTTTCAAGAATTTAGCATATCTTGGCATTCCTGAAATCACATCAATGAAAGGAAGATTTACATTTATTTGTTTAAACATATCCAAGAATTTGGATTGCTCGGCTTCAAGTTTTTCTTTTCTCATTTTACTCGGGTAAGGAAGTGGTGGTTGGTATGGTTTAACATAAGGTTTAGTTTTAACTATGTTATCTTCATTAACCTTTTCAACTACCGGTTCTGTTTCTTTCTCTTGTTCAGATTGTGGTTCTTGTGGAGTAGGAATAGCGTCATCACAAATTACAGGTATTTCCGGTGGTTTAAGTGTAATACCACTTCTCGTGGTAATGGCTTTAGCCGTTTCATTCTGGGGGTTAGCATTTGTATCACTAGGTAGACTTCTCGATTTTCTTTCACCTATTAACCTTGCTAGGTTGCTTACTTCTTGTTCCAAATTTTGAATAGAAGCTTGTTGATTTCTAAATGCTTGAGCATTTTGTTCATATGTTTGTTTTTGAGATGTGAAAAATTGAGTTCTAGATTCAACTAGCTTTGACATCATATCTTCTAAATTTGTCTTTTTATCATCGGTTTGTGGTGGTTTATTTTGAAAAATAGGTCTTTGCTGGTTGTAAGTATTATTGGATACTTGTTGATTGCTAGGACCTTGTTGGTTGTTGTATGGAACATTTCGGTTATAATTCTGATTTTGATTGTAGATTGATCTTGGCGGTTGATAATTATTCTGATAATTATTTCCAGGCCTTTGGTTCATGTATGAAACATTCTCTCTTTGTTCTATTGTTTGTTCAATACTGAGACAATCTTTTGTCAAATGTGGTCCTCTACACTGCTCATAACTAATTCTTATTGAGTGAATATCCTTAGTCATTTTTTCCATTCGTCTCTCGACAGCATCTATCTTTGCGGAAATGGAATCAAAGTCATGGCTAGAATCGGCTCTAGCTGCTTTAGATGATCTAACGATATCTTTTTCTTGGTGCCACTCATGTGAGTGGGTAGCAGTGTTATCAATAATTTTGTAAGCTTCAGTTGCGGTTTTCTTCATAATGGAACCACCAGCTGCTATATCGATGTCTTTTCTTGTAGTGATGTTGCATCCTTGGTAGAATATTTATACTATTTGATAAGTGTCTAAACCATGTTGCGGACATCCTCTCAACAACTTTCCAAATCTTGTCCACACTTCATATAGAGTTTCATTTAACTTTTGCGTGAACGTAACAATTTCTCCTTGAAGTCTTACGGCTTTAGATGCCGGAAAGAATTGTTTAAGAAATTTTTCAACTAAAACATCCCATGTATCAATCGCCCCTTCAAGTAACGATTCTAACCAATCTTTGACTTCTCCCTTTAAAGTCCAAGGAAATAACATGAGATAGATCTATTCATCCTCCACTTCTTGGATTTTAAATAGAATACAAATCCTATTAAAGGTACGAAGATGTTCGTTTGGATCTTCCTTTGGTGCACCACTAAATTGGCATTGATTAGTTACCATGTGTAGGATTTGTCCTTTGATTTCATAATCTGGCGCATTAATGTCTGGTTGAGTAATTGCATGACCTTGGCCAGTGCGTTTAGCTCTCATTCGATCTTCCATACTTAGAGGTTCCAGATTTTTCATGATTGAATTTGTTGAATCTGAATCACTAGAGGATTCTGACTTAATGGTTTCTTCCTCGAAAATCTCTGGATGAGTGATTCGTGGTTCAGGAGGAATGATGAGTGGTTCAGGATCTCTGAATTGTCCCTGAATATCCTCCGGATTCTCAATTGTGAGGTCGGGTTCAAAAAATGGATTATCGGAAATTTGAATTGGAGTACTTGGTTGACTAGATGACGATTCTAAAGAAAAATCAACGGCGACAATATTAGCTAGATGTCTTGATCGAGTTATAGGTGGTGAACATATAAAAGGTGGTGAACGTTTCGCTCGGTGCATTCACTGAATATCCTATTAGTTATAAAAATAAAAATTATATAAGTTATCAAATTAATAGACTTTTCTGATTTTGCCCACGTTTCGAATAGCCAATAGATGCAGCAGGTAGCCAGGACCCTTTAAATCGGAAGCCCACAACTCGTCACTAACAAATCCAACTATTACTACGAACTAGAAAATTTTGGATGTCTATCAATTTAACCGCTTAAAATAATTTTTTTGTTTTGAAATTTTAGAGAAGAAATAGAAAATTCTATGTCCTAAAAACTAGAGCGTCGAGAAATAAGAAAGAAAAAGAGCGCGTCGGAAAAACGTCGAAAAATAAAAGGTCAAAAAATAATAAAAAGAACGTAGCGCATCGAAACTTAAAAGTCTAAAAATTAAGAATTAAAAGTTGCGTCTAAAGGTACTAAAGCTTAAAAAGAATTCTATATCCAAAACGGCAATAACTTAAAAAGTACTAAAATCTTAAAACGGCGTCGCAAAATTATAAAGCACCTAAATCTTAGTCTAAAGAAAAAGCACTTAAGGGATTTTATGGCAAAGCCTAAAAATCTAGAAATAAAAATAATTACGGCAAATACTAAATTTAAAACTAAGTACGAAAGAGAAATATACAATTACGTACTAAATAATAATAAAAAATACAAAAATGCTAAAATTACCTATTTTTATAAAAATATTATTTTTATATTATTATTTTATAATAGTATTAAGTTTATATATTTAATAAAGCTAATTAAAACTAAAAATACAAAATTAATTAAAACTTAAATTAACTAATATTAAATTAAACACTAACTATAATTAATTAATAATAATAATAATAATTAAACAAACCCTAATCCGTACAGCTCAGGTTCAGGACCTGTCAGACACGACCATGCGGTCGCATGGCTTTATAACTGAACCTTCATGCGATCGCATGAGGGTCAGGTTCAGTTCACATGCAGGTTTAAAATCTGTATGTTCAACGTTTTATTATTATTATTATTATTTTTTTACTTTGATTTTTTACAAAATTTAAAATAAGTAATTAAAATACACTTATATTTTTAAGATCTAAAAAAAATACTTTTATACTTTATAAAATATATATTTTCGTTTTACTCTTTTTTTTATATGTTTTAAATTTTTATTTTTAATATTTAAAACGTATTTTTACAAAAGTAAATTAAAAATCTTTTTTTTTTTATATAGCGTTTCGCTTTCGGCGTTGTTTTTCCCCGGCAGCGGAGCCAAAAATACTTGATGTGCGTAGAGGTGTATACGAAATAGTTATATTTTTATTGCGAAATACTATTAAATACAATACAATTTTACACAAGTTATTTATTTATTTATAGAATGGATATACCTAAACCTTGCTACAACACTTATAGGCAGTGTACCTAATCGTACAGTAGTGTAGTTTTTAGTAAGTCCGGTTCGTCCACAGGGAACTAGCCAAGTTTAACGCTATATTTTTAAAACTATATTTGTATATAAATATATATATATAAGTAGTATTATTATTATAAAAGGGGGTTTTACTGTTTAATGACCGGTTTGTCGATTTTATGTCTTAAGTCGCAGTTAAAACCTAATGTAAAATATTAAAAATAAATATAACTTAATTTAAAGCGTAAAGTAAATAACGATAATTAAAGTGCGATAATTTAAAGTGCGATAAATAAATTGACGATAAATAAAAGTGCGATAATTAAAAAGTACGATAATTAAAAGTGCGATAAATAAAATGACAGTAAATAAAATTGCGATGAAATAAGAAATAAAAGAATTATGCTTATTTAAACTTCCGTAATCATGATGTTTGACGTGTTGATTTTAGTTTATTACCATGGGTTAATTGTCCTTTGTCCTGGATTATTCAATATGTCCATCTGGTTTTTGTCCATAACAGTCCATCAGTCATAAATATAAAGTGCGAGTGTCCTCGTCAATTTATCCTTATATCCGAAGTCAAATATTCCAACTAATTGGGGACTTTAACTGTAATAAGGTTTTAATACTTTATTATCAATTACACCAAGTGTCCTTGCATATAATTCACCCCTATTTTAATGAGTCCATTGACTATTAATCCATTCCCGTGTCCGGTCAAAAGAACGATTATTAGTACTTATAAATATCCCGCCCATCATGTCCGATCGAGTGTATATGGTTATTTATAGGTACGTCCAATTGTAAGTCTTTATATTAAATTAACGAACTATCATTCAATTAAACAAATATAAAGCTCATTAATAGCCCATAGTCTAATTTCCACAAGTGTCGTTCTTTTGTCCAAACCCCTAATTATGGTACAAAGCCCAATAACCCCGTCTTTAATATTTAGCCCAACATCATGATTACTTTGATTTAAATAAGCATAATAATAACTTAGCTACAAGACATTGATATAAAAAGGTTGAACATAACTTACAATGATTAATAATAGCGTAGCGTTACACGGACAGAATTTCGACTTACACACTTACAACATTCACTAACACACACACACACACACACACACACACACACACACACACACACATATATATATATATATATATATATATATATATATATATATATATATATATATATATATATATATATATATATATATATATATATCGTGAGAGATAGAGAGGATAGAAAAAGATGTATGAATTTCGGCCAAAACACGCGAACATTATAGGACCTGACCTCACTGTTGCTGCCATGCGATCGCATGGGTTTATAACTGCCAGGCCATGCGATCGCATGGCCGACAGCTCACATTTGCTTGTTTTCTTGTTGCCGACGGTTTTAATATATAATATAATTTTAAAAATTAATTATATATTATATTATATTCATGTGCATAGTTGACTTGTAATTTTAGTCCGTTGCGTCGAGCGTTGAGAGTTGACTCTGGTCCCGGTTCCGGATTTTCAAACGTCCTTTCGTTCTATTTAATATCTTGTACTTTGCGTTTCGCGGCTCGTACTCTTGTAACTTTTAGACGTTTCTCATCAATAATTTGAACCACTTTGATTGTACTTTGTACTTTTGAGCTTTTTGGTCGTTTGCATCTTCAATTCGTCAAATCTGTCTTTTGTCTTCACCTTTTATTATTTAAACGAATATCACTTGTAAATAGAACAATTGCAACCAAAAGCTTGTCTTTCTTGAGGGATAATGCTATGAAATATATGTTCGTTTTTAGCATTATCAGACCCCTAAAACAAAAGATCAGGGTCCTCAAAAGTCTACAAAGACACCGAGAAAATCAACTTGGAAACCCAAAATCCCGAAGACTTCTACTCAATCTCCATTGAAGTCTTCAACTCAACCTAAGAAATATGTTTTCTCAAATAAGAAAGTTTACTCTAGTTACGAGACCAACACAAAACGTCCATTTCTGGAAACTACTTACGGGAAGAATGGGAAGATCACGGGATATCGAGATCAATATGGTTGGTTTCCACACAAACCTAAGAAACCTTCCATGAAATCCTGTGATAAACCAGGCCATGTTTCTAAACCTAAAAAGAATATGTTTTCAAAACATGTGTCAAACAAGAAGTGAAAAACCAAAACAAGTGATTCAAAACCAATTAAGTACTCTTTTGAGGAGTTACTTAAGTTTAAGTCACGGTCTGTGATTTTGACTAATGCTGCATCTCCACTGATTCCACGCAAATTATTTTCAAAAGATACATCGTGTATCAAACCAAGGTGGAATTCAATGTCAATAAGTCAAATTGATAGTACCTATAAATGGTATTATAAATCATTTTCAAATTGATTTGACTTCATTATGGCTTCTGTATACTTTTGTACAGAACCCGTTCTTAAAATGTTTCCTAGAAAGGAAAAGTTTGTGAATATTTTGGTTTATTTTCGATAATACAAAACCCCAATATATGTTTTGTTATTCATAAATGTTGAAAACCAAAAATATTTTGCATTATTTTACAATGGCTTTTGTACACATAACAGTGCAAAACCCATTCTTTAGTGTTTTTCGCGCAGGCTGAATTGTCAATTCATCAGTTATCGAGGTTTTACATAAACAAGAGGACCGACCTTGTTTCAAGGGGGAGTGAAAATGTCAAAATCTACCCTTCTAAACATGCAAATGTTAAGGGGGAGTAGGTTATATTTTCTTTTCTTTTAAACCAACTAATGAAGGTGTAAAGTCACCTCAAAAGGAAGTAAAGTCTTCCGATAAGACACAATTGTCTGGCTTACGTTAGAAGTTGTAGTCCAGAATGGCCGAAGGGGTTTCGAAAAAACTTGAAAAGGAACCCTGCGTATCGGCTAGAAGTCCTCCTGGTGACACTCATCAAAATGATGGGGTTGAGCCTCAATATCAAACAGGGCCTGGAGGTCAAACTTATCTTGATGAGGGAGATCTGTTTCGTCCAACGGAGAGGCAATATGACACTACTTTGGTAGATTTATCAGACCTCCAGAAGGATGATCTCCTTAAAGATCAGTCAGCTTCTAAGCCTGACTACATACACTCCTTGGAGAGTGCAACAACTGAAAGAGATGTGTCACCTCATGACATATCAATGACTTCGGGACTCGATGTAACATCTTCCTACATTACATAGATTTATACCGACATCAATGCGGTGTTAGGTACTGTTGGAAGGCTTGGTATAACCAAGAGCGGCAAAGTCGCACAAAAGTTCCATGATACTTCAATCATGGGGGTGGATAGCTTGCTAACGCCAACTGGAACTTCGGTTATCAGTCATCCTCACCATCCGCTGAGGTAACTCCCGGACCAACCAATACCGGTGAGGTCCCCAAATCCAGAAAACATTTTGGTTACAGAAAACTTGTCTAGTATAACAACTAGCATGCCTGTTTTAAACCTGTCTAGTGTAACAACTAGCTTGACTTTTATAAAACCAAAGACGTTTTCTGAATATCCTATTTTCTCTAAGGATCAAATTTTTATCACAAACATTCATGTGTCTTGCCCATCTTGCCTCTTTTAACCCGAGGTGATTTTGTTAGGGCTTGATACTTGTACCGTGTCGCAAACCTAAAGCCAAGGTTTTGCAGTGGATGACACATTTCAGATACCCAAAATGTTTGTACGTAATTTGTCGCATCAATCAACCAAGCATGATGACCATGAAGATTCAAGTTCATCATAAGGGGGAGAATATATTGATGAAAGTTGAAAATGTCATATCCAACAAATTACAAGACATTGAATGATTCTTCTACTCGGATTCAATACAACAAAGTGTCAAGACTTCAGAGTATTAGATTTAAAAGATTTTTTGTTTGAGTGGGAGTAATGGAAGTTACCACTCTGTAACATCCCGCCTTTTTCCATTTACTTTTCCGTTATACTAATATAAAGTCCGTTATATGTTTATAACATCTCCCGTTGATACGCGTTTTAAATTATCTCGTTTAGGTAATTCACGCACCCGAACGAAAGTTGAGGGACTAAACTTGACAAGGGATCAAACCCTTGACTAGGTCAAAGGGTCAAACCCCTTTCACTCATTCATTATCATCTCCATCTCTCTCTTTCTCTCTAGCAAGAACACACACACCATTACCAAATTCATTCAATCATCATCTAAATCCGATCTAGGAGGCTTACAACAAAATAAATTACATATTCGTAATCCTCTCTTCATCCTCTTCATTTTGGTACCAACTTCATCTCGTTTGGGTAACATTTCTAAAACTCTAGATTTCTCTAAATTCGTGTTTTGACTTGAAATGGTGTTAGTTAGTGTCTATGGCTCATTGTGATGTCGTGTGTGTAATTTATATGCTTGATCTCGTTGTTTTAGTGTAACTAGCATGAACTTGAATTTTGGTGCGTTGTTCTTGAATTTTAGATGATCATATGTTGTTAGATGTTAAAAGTTCATGTTCTAATTGTGTTCCTAGTATCACTAGCTTCAATTTGATGTGTAGGTTGCCTTAGAAAACTTCATGAACTTGATTATTGATTTTGGTGAATTTGGGTTAGGGTTTTATGAACTTGAAATGGACTTTTGATGCATTGAATGCCATGAATTATTATTGGTAAGTGTTTAGTTGGATTGTATGCTTGATTACCTTCGAAACGGCATATCATTCATGTAAATTGGTTGCCCGAATCATTGAATTGCATTTATGAACTTGTATGCGGTTAATGTTAAGCATTAGATGCGGTTTTGGTTGTTGTAATAGGTAGATTGATTGATGAAATGTGTTTAGTTGTTTTCCTCGTCAAATTACCTTCCCAACGGTATAAGATACTTGTCTTGATTGTTTGCGGATCATAAATGGTGATTGTTTGAAGTTAGGTTCGTGCATAAAACTTAAAAACTGCCAGAACTCTCTGCACAGGTAATGGCGCGGCGCGCCATATACCGGCGCGCCATTATGGTCTGTCCAACTTTGTCAATTTTCGAATAATGTTTGCTATGCTACGCACCTCCGATTCACATGTAACTTGTCCTAACATGCTCATACATGATTAAAAACCTCAGAAAAATAGTTCGGGACCCGACCCGAACGTGTTGACTTTTTCGTTGACTTTGACCGACCAAAGTTTGACTTTTTGTCAAACTTAACCAAATGATTATGCAACCTTCCTAACTTGTTTATATACTTGTACCTTGCATGAAACTTAACAATTTGATTTCACATGCTACATAATCGAGTCGTAACGAGCCATAGGACTAATTGAACATCTTTGACCTATCGTGTTTACCGTTATTGATACGACCTATTTGTTTAGGTCAAGACTAGCACTATCCTTCGCACACGTTATTTTGTGAAGTACTTTTCGTACGTGCACTCAAGGTGAGATCATAGTCCCACTTTTACTCTTTTGCACTTATATTTGGGATGAGAAAAACATAAACGTTTCTTTTTACTAAGTGAACACAAGTACAGGAAAACAAACATTCTACATACGAGTTTGAACAAAAATCCTCAATTCGATTATCATTAGTTACACTTGCCGGGTGTAAGCGAGAACTTATGTTATATGGCCATATGGGTTTGACAAACCCTCATTCAAACGGTTCGCTACCGTTTACGAATGAAATGTATTTTCGAGAAACAGTGTATGTTCTAACACTATTGTGATGGGGTTCTATGGAAGGAATGTTAAGCATTGATAATTGGGTGCTCGTGAAACAAACTTTTGGAATGTATTACTATTATCTCATGGTTGCAAATCTTGTGGTTCACTTGTACTTACTTACTTAAACCTATGATTTCACCAACGTTTTCGTTGACAGATTTCTATGTTTTTCTCAGGTCCTTGAACGATACATGATACATGCTTCCGCTCATTATTTTGATACTTGCATTGGATGTCGAGTATATATGCATACATGGAGCGTCTTTTGGCTACTTTTAAATTGTGTCGCATAAGTTTCATTTGTACTTAAAACTTTGTATCGTAACTTGTGGTGGAACTATTCTTGTAAACTTTGAACAATCTTTACTATTGAAATGAATGCGACATATCTTTTGGTCAAACGTTGTTTTAAAGACTTATGACCACGTAACGGGACCTAAGTAGACGGCGCCGTCAATGACGATTTTGTCGGGTCGCTACAGATGGTATCAGATCATTGGTTGTAGGGATTTAGAGTTCATTGGTGTCAACCTTGAGTCATAGGGTACATTGGTGAGTCTAGACTACAACCGGCATATAGACTTGAAGTAGGAATTACTTGACTACTTGTGCATTTATACTCGAACGCTTCTACTCATATCTACTCTGAGTTCATCTTAATCTCACGTTGTTTAATTTGATTGACACGCCATCTTGACTTTATAGAATGATGTCGAATGCACATATGAATCAGGGTAATATAATTTCCGGGATTATATTACTGTGACTCACATGAACGTTCCGACATTATGGCATAAAGAATTTAAGGCGAGTCGAGGAAAAACTTCTCTTTATCTTTATTCTATATCACGGTTAGTATTATTGAGAATACTAATCAATGATATTCTCGTGTCTTGAAGGAACAATGGCTCCTCGTCGTGTACGCCGCAATGAAACTCCCGAACAAGCTCTCGAACGGATGATAGCCACCGCCGTAGATGCGGCCATGGCCGGTCACTCATCCAACAACAATAATAATAACAACCACAACAACAACAACAACAACAACAATGGAGCCGGAAACTCAAACGAGGGATGCTCCTATAAAGCTTTCATGGGGTGCAAACCTCACACTTTTGATGGAACCGGGGGACCGGTCGTGCTCACCCGATGGTTTGAGCAAACGGAAGCCGTCTTTAGCATAAGCAGTTGTCGGGACCAATACAAGGTCAAATACTCCACTCACACCTTCGCCGGTGTCGCTCTTACATGGTGGAATACTTATGTACAATTGGTGGGTACCGATGAAGCTCACGCCCTCTCTTGGGCCGACTTGAGGGAAAAGATGATTGTCGAATACTTCTCTCGTGAAGAAACCCGAAGGCTCGAACAAGAGCTAAGAACTTTAAAGGCGATCGGAAATGATCTCAAGGCTTATAATCAACGATTTTCCGAACTAGCCTTGATGTGCCCAAATCTTGTGAACCCCGAAGCTTTAAGGGTTGAACTTTACATGGATGGTCTTCCAAAGAGTATCAAACACGGAGTAATGTCATCCAAACCCACTAATCATCAAGAAGCTTTGAACATGGCCCGCAAATTGATAGAAACGGTTGACGAAATCGTAGTTCCGGCACCTAAGGCCGAGGATAAATCGGGCGGCAACAAAAGAAAATGGGAACCCTCCCAATCAAACAACAACAACTTTGCTAAGAAGCCTTACACCTCCGACGGCAAGAAGGGTTATGCCGGGAACCTACCTCTTTGCAACAAATGCAACAAACATCACTTTGGAGAATGTAGTAAGTTAATTTACCACCGGTGCCAAGGAGTTGGTCATAAGGCCAACGATTGTAAAAGTGCCACTCCCGTCGCTCGAAAGTGGCCCAATGCACCAAAGACGGGCACTTGTTATGAATGTGGCCAAACGGGCCATTATAGAAATGCATGCCCGAAGACGAAAGATAACCCCAACACGCGCGGCCGAGCTTTCAACATCAACACCGAGGAAGCCCGGGATGACACTGAACTAGTCACGGGTACGTTTCTTCTCAACAATTCTTATGTCTCTTGCTTATTCGATTCGGGTGCCGATAAATGCTTTGTATCCAAGACTTTGACTCATTCTTTTAGCACTCCACCTCTTCCATTAGATACCACTTATACCATTGAAGTGGCTAACGGGAAACTATTAAGTGCCGACACATATTACCGGGGGTGTACGATAAACATTTTGGGTAAAGAATTTGAAATTGACTTGATACCCATAGAACTAGGAAGCTTTGATGTAATAATCGGTATGAATTGGTTAGTCAAAACGAAATCTCACATCCTTTGTGATCTTAACGCAATCCGAATTCCTATCGAGAATGGTGAACCTTTGATCGTCTATGGCGATAAGAGTTGCACCGGACTCAACCTCGTTTCGTGTATTAAAGTTAGAAAACTACTCCGTAAGGGTTGTTTTGCGATCCTTGCTCACGTTAAGAAAGTCGAGTCCGATGAGAAGCACATCGGTGATGTGCCAATTGTTAGTGACTATTCCGATGTATTTCCCAATGAATTGTCGGGTCTTCCACCTCATCGACCGGTTAAATTCCAAATCGATCTTATTCCGAGAGCCGCACCCGTAGCACGTGCACCATATAGACTCGCTCCATCCGAAATGCAAGAATTGCAAAGTCAAATCCAAGAACTACTTGATCGTGGTTTTATCCAACCTAGCCATTCACCATGGGACGCTCCGATTTTGTTTGTTAAAAAGAAAGACGGATCCCTACAAATGTGCATTGATTATCGTGAACTAAATAAATTGACGGTTAAGAACCGATATCCTCTTCCTCACATCGATGACCTCTTTGATCAACTACAAGGGTCTTGTGTATATTCAAAAATCGATCTCCGCTCGGGTTATCATCAATTAAGGGTTAAGGGGGAAGATGTCTCCGAAACCGCTTTCCGAACTCGTTATGGTAGTTATGAATTTCTTGTAATGCCATTTGGTCTCACTAACGCACCGGCGGTGTTCATGGATCTTATGAACCGCGTGTGCAAACCGTATCTTGATAAATTCGTTATTGTGTTCATCGATGACATATTGATCTATTCTAAAAATGAAAAAGAACACGAACAACATCTCCGACTTGTGCTTGAACTCTTGAGACAAGAACGACTTTATGCCAAATTCTCCAAGTGTGAATTTTGGTTAAAGGAAGTTCAATTTCTTGGTCATGTTGTAAGTGATCAAGGTATTAAAGTCGATCCCACGAAAATCGAAGCCATTAGTAAATGGGAGACTCCTACTACTCCTACTCACATTCGTCAATTCTTGGGTCTCGCAGGGTACTATCGTAGATTCATCGAAAACTTCTCTTTGGTTGCACGTCCTCTAACCGCATTGACTCACAAGGGAAAGAAATTCATTTGGGCGACCGAGCAAGAATCCGCGTTTCAAATCTTGAAAACGAAGCTAACCACCGCTCCTATCTTGTCACTTCTCGAAGGCAATGATGACTTTGTTGTATATTGTGATGCCTCGAAACATGGTTTTGGGTGTGTATTGATGCAACGAACGAAATTCATTGCTTATGCTTCTCGACAACTCAAAATTCATGAACGAAACTATACGACACATGATCTCGAACTCGGAGCTGTTGTCTTTGCACTTAAAATGTGGAGACACTATCTTTATGGAACCAAGAGTACTATCTTCACCGATCACAAAAGCCTTCAACACATCTTCGATCAAAAGCAACTAAACATGAGACAACGACGGTGGATTGAAACTTTGAACGATTACGATTGCGAGCTTCGTTACCATCCCGGGAAGGCAAACGTAGTAGCCGATGCCTTAAGTCGAAAAGAAAGAGCGGTGCCTCTTCGTGTCCGAGCTTTAAACATCACCATTCACACCAACCTTAATAGCCAAATTCGGGTAGCCCAAGATGAGGCTCTCAAGGATGAAAACGTTTCACACGAGCTCTTGAACATTCTCGTCTCTCGATTCGAAACTAAGGAAACCGGACTCCGATATTTCGCCGGAAGGATTTGGGTGCCTAGTTATGGGAACCTACGAAGTCTCATTTTAGATGAAGCCCATAAGTCACGATACTCGATTCACCCCGGTGCCAATAAGATGTACCACGACCTTAAACAACTATATTGGTGGCCGAATATCAAAAGGGACGTAGCTACTTATGTTTCCAAGTGTTTGACATGTTCCAAAGTTAAAGCCGAACACCAAAGACCGTCCGGACTACTTCAACAACCCGAGATCCCACAATGGAAGTGGGAAGGGATAACGATGGATTTTATCACCAAGCTACCAAAAACGACGGGCGGTTATGATACCAATTGGGTTATTGTTGACCGTCTCACCAAATCCGCACACTTCCTTGCCATGAAAGAAACGGACAAAATGGAGAAACTCGCACAACTTTACCTTAAGAAGATCGTAGCCCGACACGGTGTACCTTTATCGATTATCTCCGACCGAGATGGCCGTTTCATTTCTAGATTTTGGCGTACTTTACAAGAAGCGTTGGGAACGCGTTTGGACATGAGCACCGCATATCATCCTCAAATCGATGGACAAAGCGAACGTACAATTCAAACCTTAGAGGACATGTTACGAGCTTGCGTGGTTGATTTCGGAAAAGCTTGGGACAAGCACTTACCTCTCGCCGAGTTCTCTTACAACAATAGTTATCACGCGAGTATTAAAGCCGCACCTTTTGAAGCGCTATATGGCCGAAAATGTCGTTCACCTCTTTGTTGGGCCGAAGTAGGCGACGTACAAATCACCGGACCCGAACTCATTCACGAAACCACCGAGAAAATCGTTCAAATCCGAGATAGGCTTAGGACGGCCCGAAGTCGTCAAAAGAGCTATACAGACAAACGACGCAACGACCTTGAATTTCAAGTCGGTGATCGCGTAATGTTAAAAGTCGCACCTTGGAAAGGTGTAATTCGTTTTGGGAAACGCGGAAAGCTAAACCCGCGGTATATTGGTCCTTTCGAAATCTTGGAGCGTGTTGGAACCGTTGCTTATCGTTTAGATCTTCCGCCTCAATTGAGCTCCGTTCATCCTACTTTCCATGTATCCAACTTGAAAAAGTGTCTTGCCGAACCCGATATCGTCATTCCTCTCGAGGAGCTTACCATTGATGACAAACTTCATTTCGTGGAGGAACCGGTTGAAATTGTGGACACCTCCGTCAAGACATTGAAACAAAGCCGAATCCCGATTGTTAAAGTCCGTTGGAACGCCAAAAGGGGACCCGAGTTTACTTGGGAAAGACAAGATCAAATGCAAAGGAAGTATCCTCATCTATTCGTGAATTCGGAAACGCAAGATCTCGAGGAAGAAACAACGACTACTACGCCTACTTAAATTTCGGGACGAAATTTCTTTTAAGGAGTAGGTAATGTAACATCCCGCCTTTTTCCATTTACTTTTCCGTTATACTAATATAAAGTCCGTTATATGTTTATAACATCTCCCGTTGATACGCGTTTTAAATTATCTCGTTTAGGTAATTCACGCACCCGAACGAAAGTTGAGGGACTAAACTTGACAAGGGATCAAACCCTTGACTAGGTCAAAGGGTCAAACCCCTTTCACTCATTCATTATCATCTCCATCTCTCTCTCTTTCTCTCTAGCAAGAACACACACACCATTACCAAATTCATTCAATCATCATCTAAATCCGATCTAGGAGGCTTACAACAAAATAAATTACATATTCGTAATCCTCTCTTCATCCTCTTCATTTTGGTACCAACTTCATCTCGTTTGGGTAACATTTCTAAAACTCTAGATTTCTCTAAATTCGTGTTTTGACTTGAAATGGTGTTAGTTAGTGTCTATGGCTCATTGTGATGTCGTGTGTGTAATTTATATGCTCGATCTCGTTGTTTTAGTGTAACTAGCATGAACTTGAATTTTGGTGCGTTGTTCTTGAATTTTAGATGATCATATGTTGTTAGATGTTAAAAGTTCATGTTCTAATTGTGTTCCTAGTATCACTAGCTTCAATTTGATGTGTAGGTTGCCTTAGAAAACTTCATGAACTTGATTATTGATTTTGGTGAATTTGGGTTAGGGTTTGATGAACTTGAAATGGACTTTTGATGCATTGAATGCCATGGATTATTATTGGTAAGTGTTTAGTTGGATTGTATGCTTGATTACCTTCGAAACGGCATATCATTCATGTAAATTGGTTGCCCGAATCATTGAATTGCATTTATGAACTTGTATGCGGTTAATGTTAAGCATTAGATGCGGTTTTGGTTGTTGTAATAGGTAGATTGATTGATGAAATGTGTTTAGTTGTTTTCCTCGTCAAATTACCTTCCCAACGGTATAAGATACTTGTCTTGATTGTTTGCGAATCATAAATGGTGATTGTTTGAAGTTAGGTTCGTGCATAAAACTTAAAAACTGCCAGAACTCTCTGCACAGGTAATGGCGCGGCGCGCCATATACCCGCGCGGCGCGCCATTATGGTCTGTCCAACTTTGTCAATTTTCGAATAATGTTTGCTATGCTACGCACCTCCGATTCACATGTAACTTGTCCTAACATGCTCATACATGATTAAAAACCTCAGAAAAATAGTTCGGGACCCGACCCGAACGTGTTGACTTTTTCGTTGACTTTGACCGACCAAAGTTTGACTTTTTGTCAAACTTAACCAAATGATTATGCAACCTTCCTAACTTGTTTATATACTTGTACCTTGCATGAAACTTGACAATTTGATTTCACATGCTACATAATCGAGTCGTAACGAGCCATAGGACTAATTGAACATCTTTGACCTATCGTGTTTACCGTTATTGATACGACCTATTTGTTTAGGTCAAGACTAGCACTATCCTTTGCACACGTTATTTTGTGAAGTACTTTTCGTACGTGCACTCAAGGTGAGATCATAGTCCCACTTTTACTCTTTTGCACTTATATTTGGGATGAGAAAAACATAAACGTTTCTTTTTACTAAGTGAACACAAGTACAGGAAAAAAACATTCTACATACGAGTTTGAACAAAAATCCTCAATTCTATTATCATTAGTTACACTTGCCGGGTGTAAGCGAGAACTTATGTTATATGGCCATATGGGTTTGACAAACCCTCATTCAAACGGTTCGCTACCGTTTACGAATGAAATGTATTTTCGAGAAACAGTGTATGTTCTAACACTATTGTGATGGGGTTCTATGGAAGGAATGTTAAGCATTGATAATTGGGTGCTCGTGAAACAAACTTTTGGAATGTATTACTATTATCTCATGGTTGCAAATCTTGTGGTTCACTTGTACTTACTTACTTAAACCTATGATTTCACCAACGTTTTCGTTGACAGATTTCTATGTTTTTCTCAGGTCCTTGAACGATACATGATACATGCTTCCGCTCATTATTTTGATACTTGCATTGGATGTCGAGTATATATGCATACATGGAGCGTCTTTTGGCTACTTTTAAATTGTGTCGCATAAGTTTCATTTGTACTTAAAACTTTGTATCGTAACTTGTGGTGGAACTATTCTTGTAAACTTTGAACAATCTTTACTATTGAAATGAATGCGACATATCTTTTGGTCAAACGTTGTTTTAAAGACTTATGACCACGTAACGGGACCTAAGTAGACGGCGCCGTCAATGACGATTTTGTCGGGTCGCTACACACTCTACATCTGAGGGGGAGCACAAGATTATCTACAAGATTTTCGGAGACATAAAGTCAAATCACATGCCTCTCAACTGTCACTCATATTCCCTCTCCTCAAGCATTTCAAGAAAGATAAGATTCGACGAATGCTGCATTGTACCACAAAGGTTAAAGATATCTACGTATCTTATATACTCCTCAGCATTAGAGCTTCAATGAAGTTTTCAGGATTGAAGATTGCTTCAGAGAAAAGATTTCTTTAAAGAAGTTTCGAGTTGAAGATTTATCAATTTTTCCAGCAAAGACGAGTTTCTCAAAAGATTTGTCAAAAGCTGAAGATTATCAATCACATCATATATCTAAGGGGGAGATTGTTAGGAATAGAATTCCTAAGAATAATAGATATAGATTTGTGATTGATCAAGAGTTGAGTTTGCTAGGCTTAGTGTTTATGTGCTAAATTGTAAGTGACTTAGTATGAGTATAAATACTAAGTCACACCCTAAGAATGCTTAAGACTTCCCTCCCTAGCTCACAATTACACACACAAAGTGTGTTTCCCCCAAACTCTCTAACACATTGTTGGAGACTTGAGTTGACTTGTGACATCAACTTGATCATCAAGTTGATTGTTGAAGAAAGCCGTGGATTAATCTTAGTGATTAATTCCATTGGCATTAGGATTCAATTGTACACAATCACAGATTCAATATACAAGTTCAATTGATCAGATCTGTTAGTGTGTTCATATCATCTTCATCATCACACTGTTACATTCATCATCAACATCAATCCTACTGTATCGATCTAAATCAAACACCTAAACACGAATCGAAGCTAAACTGACGAATAACATAAGTACTTTATGTACTCCATTATTCATATTCTCTTCTATCCGATTTCAAATTGATGTAAGCTATTCGGTGGAAAAAAGATTTAACTTTTATTTGTTGACTTGTAAAAGTCTAAAACTTATTGTAATGGAGTTTTTTTTTTTAGAAGGGTCCTCCTAAATATGGATGATACTACTCTAATTGACGATAATAATAATTATGCTCCTAAAGTAATTTCATGGCTTCTGATGACTACACATGATGAGAACTATTGTGTGGACAGATACGGGTCATATATTCTTCATCTTTTATTAGCTACACCCTATTCATTCACCTTTAATTTGCAAAACAACAAAAATTAGATTAATTGTTTGTGTCATGGTCTTCTTGAGACGAACCGGAGAGGACCGGATTCTCACCCTAGGCCAAGGGCGGAACTTCTTTATGTGTGAGGAGGTGGTTGCCCCTACTAGAAATTTTATTGTAGTTAGCTTTTTAATAGCACTTAAGTTTATAGGTACAGAAACTAGAGTTTTTTTTTAATATAAATATGCCCCTTTCAAAAGTATATGAAACACAAGATCAGACCCAAACATATGATTTTACTTCCCCCAACTAAGTCAAACTCATTATACATATTCATTTTTATTTCTTTAGCCTTTATTATTTGTAGACGTATATATATTTTACACTTTTTTTGAGAGAATAATTTTCGCCCCCGTAACAATTATTTTCAAGTTACGCCACTGCCCTGAGCCGAACCGAAGGTGATCTCGGACTAGCCATAAGCCCAAGTGTAGAGCTCACTCCCAAAAGCTACTTATAATCCACCAACTAATTCTGCATTTGGTCGCTGTGGGATGATAAATTCATTACGGTTTGTTTATATTTGTTCGGTTAGGGTTACAAAGCAATGGCGAGTTCAGGTGTTGATGTTGTACCTTATTTTTTTACATCATGATGCACCATTTTGTTTAAAAATGGATACACTTGTTTTTTGTTTGTGTGCATATGGGTACATGTCAGTACTAGAACTCTCCTTGCTCTTCTTTTCATAAGAATCCTTATTACTTGATCATTCTGGTTCGGTTTCGGTACTTAGGTATTCATGCTCATATCCCTATTGCCTAATGCATAGGGATATTAGCTTATAATAGGATTTACATGGTTAGAATGTATTGTGTACGGATATAGGATATATACACGAATTAGCACGTGTAAGCTGGGTATAAATACCCATGATATCACTACTAGTACTTGTAAGCACTTTTGCCCATTTTGTGTAATTGTACAGATTTCACTCTCTAATACATTCTACTGCATGTACATTGTTCATCACCGTTATAACGATTCGTCTTATATCCTTGATATCGATCTATCATTTTACAGTCGGTCTTGAATACATTGTTATCAAGTAAATCATGACGACGATGATACAGGTTCATATTTACTATAAGTTAGATTTTTAACATGATAAGTTTACATGTCTGTGTGTGGTATGAGTGGCTAATACAGTCGAAGCAGTTGTTACATATCTACTAAACACTAATTTAGGATATATCTTTAGTTCATTCCACCCTCCACGTGTTTGTGGCAAACAGTGTAGGTGGCCTTAAACTATTTTTTTTTGACTTCGTTGACCTCGAACCATTAAAATATCTCACGGATGACCTTGGAGTTAACGATCGTCAGTATTTTCCATTAACGGAAAAATACTGACGATCGTTAACTCCAAGGTCATCGTGCGATATTTTGATAGTTCGAGGTCAACGAAGTTAAGAAAAAATAGTTTAAGGTCACATACACTATTTGGTACAAGGACCGACGACGAAATTTCGTCTTTAATAATTGATAAGTACCTAATATTATCATCATTAAAAAAAGTTCTAACAACTTTATCATTCCCATCGCATAAAATTCAACATAAATCAAGTAACAATATACGGAGTAATTGTTACCCATAACCGATTCACATGTTAACTTTAAAGATTCTCTTATTCATAAATGGAATTGGTACATGAATTGTTCAATTATTATTGTAAATATAAATATTATAATTAAAATTAATAATAAATATAATTATATAAATTTAAAAGTAAATCACATGGGATTAAACTATCAAAGTTATAATCTCAAATTAATGTATTAAATTGTGGTCACATGGTATTTGGTAACTCATCCACCTCCATAGTACACCAAAAACTAACTCCTCTTACCTTTTCATTACACCATTTGTTTTGCTATGGTAAATGAAATGCTGAGGAGTTGTGTAATTATGTTAACGTGATAATGAAATGGATCGTAGGTAGTACACTTGTACAATCTCAAACAATTAGTTAATAGTTAATTAATACATGATTTTTTTTAATAACAACCCTAAGGGTTGTCATTAAGAAATAAATTTATGCATAAACAAGTGGTACACAAGTGTGATTTTCTGTAGGATATGGTTAGTTATATTTGATGCATGTCTGAATGACTTAAAGACAGCTTCTAAGGTTTTCATTAGAAAAGTGCTTAATACTAATTTAAAAGTTTACGTTCATTAATTAGCATTTCTCTTGTCTTTTGTAAATGCTCATAAACAATAAAAACTTATTTACCGTTATCACATGAAACACTGAGACATGTGAGAAAAATAAAAATACGAGTTCTCCCTTCAGATGTTACTTGAGTGAACGGATATACTTACTCTACGAGATCTAACTGAATTATCACAAACTTAGTTTTGATTATTATCAGTCACTTTAAGATGTGTTGTTATTAAATTTTATAAATATATTAATAATATTATAATTAAACCTTATCTAAGATATTTTTAGTTCGCGGACAATACCTTCCTAACGACAACCTTATTAGATCCCACTAACGAGTGAAATCCCTGGTGACGAGCCTCGAGCAACGAGACCCATTATTAAGTTACATAATATACATCGTACTGATGATGACGGTTACCTTAGGATAATAGGATCTTGTTTACTTTCTTCACATATTTAATTACATCATCTTCAATTCTCAGATTCTGGCCTATCAATGTAAAATTAACTTACAGACTATGAAACTAATTGTTTCTTTTCTTCAAATAATGCAAAAAATCAACAATGGAGATGTAGAATCCGTATTCAGAGACATCAATTTTTTTTTTTTTTTTTATTTAGAACGTCTCGTCAGTTGTTAGACACACTCACACATCCACACAGGAGGAAACCGTGGACCCTTAACTGGCATCAATTGGCAGACAGCCAGGAATTCCACAGAAAACCCCCTGGTGAGGCTCGAACCTGAGACCTCCCACTGAGGCTCGGTCCTAGCACCCGGTACCGTTGAAGCAATGCTACGTTGGTAGAGACATCAATTGCTTATGATATATTTTGAAAATCAGTTTTGAGGTGAGAAATTTAATTTTTTGTTTTCCAAATTTAACTTCAATTATTTAATCTACATTTAAATTGTTTTTCCAAGATATGATTGTTGGAAATATGTTCTCGGGTTGGTTACATTTCAACTGTAATTTGACCGTGGTACATATATTCCGAAGGTATGCCCATGACATTAAATAATATAAAGTCCATTTTATCCTATTCGGTCACACACAAAGGCTAATCGTAAATTGTTTGATACACCTTCTAATCGGGAGTTAATTTATTAATCAATTGGTTTAATAAATTAAATGTATTTTTGATATTAATTAATTAATAATTGATTAATTAATTAATTCTAAGCATGCTTATCTCAAAAGCAACAAAATGTGCATGCTTGTCTTGAAAAGAGCCGATACTTGGCATCTTAAATACCCCACTCTCCTTTTCCTTTTACAAAAAGGGTTTTTTGACCAAGAAAAGAATTGAGCACACTTGATAAGTATCGGTTTCTAAGATTCCTTTTTCAAGTTTCTGTCAATTTTAAAAATAGAAAAGGCAGTAGCTTAACAAAACTAAAAGATCTAAAATACTTCACACAAGTGTGTGTTCTTTTCGGTGGTTTTGAAAACATAAGGGAAAAAGGGTGTTGGTGAATTAAAAGGTGTAAATGTAAACAAGGTTGGAACTTTGGGTGTTAATCGTTTAGAGGAGCTCTCATTTGGGTTCTTTCCAAGCTAGGATCTTCAACAAAGACTACAAAGGTTGTAATCTTTATCTTTCTCTTTATTAATTTTATGTTTCGTTTGTTAAAATTTTGTACAATGATCCTTTGGAAGAGTATGATTTTGTAAGTTTTAAATTGCTTCCGCTAGCCTTATGTATGTATCATACTCCAACAAGTGGTATCCGAGCCATCTTGTACACGTTTTAGCAAACTTTTTCTTAAGATAATCGGTTTTGATGAATGTGTTATGCATGATTCTTGGAGATGATTATACATAACAAACATGCAAAACTATTATCATAATTTGTGTTTTTATGTTTCCTAAATAATATTTGAATCTTGGGTTTTTTGGCAATATGTTAAATGGTTAATCTCATTTTAAAGGTTTTTTTTTCAGCTTGGACAGTCCGTCTTTAATGGACTGTTTCGAGTTTCAAAACTCAGTATTTTCGTATGAGGCCAATTGCATTTGAAAGCTAACTGATTAAACTTAAATTTGAAAAAAAAATTCATCGAAAACGGATTAGAAATGAGTAAGATATGACCATTTAAAGTAGCATATATGAATCTGCCAGAATTCCGAAAATTTGAAAAAAAAAATGACATGCATGTTGACTAAAAGGATTCAATGTTTAGGAAAATAAAGTACATAAAATATATTCATGTTTTACATGAAATGATAAAATTAAAATTGTTATTTTTAGACTTTATGCCTTGTTAAAATGAATAAATCTCCAACATGTTTTTGATTCACTTAATATGTTTGTTTGGATGATTTTGGCATGAAAATCATACTTACAAAATATGAAGTGAGTTTACATACATAAGTTATGTAAACAAGGATTGATTATTTTGTGTGCCATTAAGTGTTGTATAAAATCAATCCTTATTGAAACGTGTTTTATAAAATGGACGGTTGTCACTCCATTTGTTATGTGTGGTTATTGAATGTATTCGGTAGTATTGCCTCTATTAGACCCTTGTGTGAATGTTTGGTTGTGTGATTTAATTTATTATTTATTCGGGATGAATGTAATAATTTATTAAACGACTTGCATGTCGTCTTTCTTATTATTTATTCGGGATGAATGTAATATTTATTAAACGACTTGCATGTCGTATTTCATTTTCATATTGTATTTGTAATAGCATAGAAAATAGAATAGTTATTTTGTAAGATAATGCAACCAAGATTGGAATCACGAAGATGATGTTCACAAGGCGGCCCATCCGAGCATATAATGGAGATAGCGGTTTTAGTGGGAGCCTATTCTCACACAAGGTTTATGTCCCTAGTTGACCCCGTTTTTCGTGTGTTGGCTCACCGAAAAAAACACATAGGATTTGAGGCATACTACCGATAATTGCGTGTCATGATTATTATTGTGTTCTTATTTGTTGATGCCATGCTAGTTAGAAAATTAGTATAAAAACAAAAGGACAATAATCATATTAAACGGTTTGGTTAAAATTGGTTTAACAAACGCAACACGCAATACATAATTAGCAAATGTTTTAAAATTGTATAAACTACTTTTGCTAAAAGAAAAACAAAAACCCGTTTTAAATGTAAACTTTATGCTATCCATGAGTAGTACACACATCCGAACCTACTACCTGTTAGAGTTCGCGATACCCGAGAGTCTTGGGCCGGACTTTAATTGGGTGTTGGGAAGGGTGAGGTGAATTTCGCGATACCCGAGAGTCTTGGGCCGGATTTCACGTGTATCTATCACGGACGGTTTACAATCTAAACTTGTGGTTCGAGGCAAACCCGCCACGAGAAAGGATTAGCATAGAAGGGATTAAACATGCCAAGTGAAATAATTGATTATCACTAAATCCCGCAGAACCTAAGAATTTCATAATGGATGAAATTGGTAATATAGTTACCTACCTAAATAGCTTATGGTTGGCGATCCGCGGTAAACCCGTCGTTACCATAAGTGAAATATGGATCTTAGCCTTGTTAATTATAATTGTTAAAAATATTGAACTCTAGGGTAATTATTTTAACAAGGATTAAACATATCAAACTAACTAATACAACTTACTTTAAAAATATGACAGATGTCTGCAACAAACACAAATCCTACTCCGTCATCAATCACTAATTTCTGCCTTAAAGGGCTCCTCGAAAAGGACAAGCTTACGGGCTTGAACTACATGGACTGGCTTCGCAACCTAAGAATTGTTCTTAGGATGGAAGGAAAGATCAGGGCAATTGAGGAACCCTTACCGGCAGAACCCGGATCGAGAGCTACTCAAGCGGCTAGGGATGAGTTCGAAAAACGTCGTTCCGAGTCTAATGAGGTAGCATGCTTGATGTTGGCGACCATGTCTCCAGAGCTCCAAAAGGGCATGGAGAGCTTAGGGTCGTATGACATGCTTAACCAACTCAAAGACATGTTCCAACAACAAGCAAAGCAAGAAAGGTTTGACACCGTGAAAGCTCTCGTATCTTGCAAAATGGCAATGGGAAGTAGCGTTAGTGTCCATGTACTAAAGATGAAAGGGTACATAGACCGATTAGAGCGTCTTGGTTTTTCCATAGGTCAGGAGCTTGCAATAGATTTTATCCTGAACTCGCTGACTAGTGCATATGAAGTGTTCATTATGAACTATAATATGAACAATATGGAGAAAACAGTCATGGAAATCCATGGCATGTTGAAAACCGCTGAGGCTAACATGGCCAAAGCTAAACCCGCAACTACCGTCTTAGCCATTCGTGAAGGTGGGATTAAGAAGAAGAAAAACAAAGCAAAGGGCAAAGACAAGGGCAAGGGTAAGGTTGGCACGTCCAACTTCAAACCTAAACCTAAGGGCATTGCTAACTCTTCTACTTCAAAGATCCCACAAACCAAGTCTCCTGAAGAAGCAATATGCTTCTTTTGCGGGGATAAAGGACATTGGAGGCGCAATTGTACCAAGTACTTGAAGGGACTTAATGAACTACGGGCTAAGGGAGTCGCCGTACCTTCAGGTATGTTCATGATTGAACTAAACAATACTACTATTTCTAATTCCTGGGTATTGGACACAGGATGTGGTACTCACATTTGTACTAATGTGCAGGGACTCACAAGAAGTAGGAAACTGAAGACCGGAGAGCTCAATCTAATCATGGGGAATAAGAACGTTGCCTCTGTTGACATGATTGGAGAATACAAGCTTTCTTTTGATTCTGGTTTATGTATTGTTTTATCTAATGTTTGCTACAGTGCCGAAATGGCAAGAAACATTATATCTTTTGATGCTTTATTTAATGATGGTTTTAATTTTAGTTTTGATAATGGATCAATACTTGTTCACAAAAACGGGATGTTTTATTTCAAGGCTAGTCCTTGTAAAGGCATCTTGGAAACCACAGCAAAGCTAAATGATAGTTCAATCAATAATGTTGATTATTCCAAAGATGGTTTGGATAAAACGTATCTATGGCATTGTCGTTTAGGCCACATAAACAAGAAACGCATAGCTAAACTCCAGTCAGATGGAATTCTAGAATCATTTGATATAGCATCATATGATGAATGCGAATCTTGCTTGTCAGGAAAAATGACAAAGGCACCTTTCACAGGAAACTGTGAACGGGCTAAGGATCTGTTGGGGTTGGTACACACTGATGTGTGTGGTCCGTTCAGATCGCCTAATAGACACAATGAACGATACTTCGTTACATTTACTGATGACTTCAGTAGATATGGTTACGTTTATTTAATTAAACAAAAGTCTGAAACTTTGGGAGTGTTCAAGGCATACCAAAACGAAGTAGAAAATCAACTGAACAAAGGAATTAAGATTCTCCGATCTGATAGAGGTGGTGAATATCTTAATGATGAATTTCGTGATCATCTACGGGGTTGTGGGATAATCTCACAATTAGCTCCTCCTAGAACACCACAACATAATGGTGTGGCTGAAAGGAGGAATCGAACATTACTTGATATGGTTCGATCCATGATGAGCCGTACAATGCTTCCAATCAGTTTTTGGGGTTATGCCCTACAAACTGCCGCAAGGATCCTTAACCTCATCCCAACCAAGAAAGTTTCCAAAACACCTTATGAGATATGGCATGGTAAAACTGTGTCTCTCTCATATCTAAGAATCTGGGGTTGTGAGGCTTACGTTCGTCGTGAAGCTCAAGATAAACTTGAACCCAGATCCGAAAAGTGTTTATTTGTTGGATACCCGACTGATTCTTTTGGATATTTGTTTTACAACCCTAAGGAGAACAAAGTCTTTGTGTCTCGAAGGGGAGTCTTCCTTGAAAAGGATCTCATATCAAAAGGAACCAGTGGGAGCAAAATTGACCTTGAAGAAATTCAAGAATCAACAGACATGGAAACCGATATTAGAACTGATTCTCTTCAAGAGGTCGACGAGCCTGCTGTTGAGAGAGAAACTGACCTACAGCCACCACCCCTACGTAGATCTGATAGAGTACGTCAAACACCAAAGAAATATAGTTTACACGTATTTGAGGGTGATGACGAAAATATAGATTCTGATGAACCTATTACCTATCAGGAAGCGATAACAGGCCCCGAGTCTGCCAAATGGAAGGAGGCTATGGACAATGAGATTCAATCCATGCATGATAATCAAGTCTGGACCTTGATTGATCATACACCAGGAATTAAAACCATTGGGTGTAAGTGGGTCTTCAAGAAGAAGACCGACAAGGATGGAAATGTACACACATTCAAAGCCAGACTAGTGGCTAAGGGTTACACACAACAACATGGTGTAGACTACGATGAAACTTTTTCACCAGTGGCGATGTTGAAATCCATTAGAATACTTCTTGCCATAGCTGCATTTTATGACTACGAAATATGGCAAATGGATGTAAAAACAGCTTTCCTTCATGGTAAGCTAACAGAGGATGTGTTTATGACACAACCTGAGGGTTTTGTACATCCTAAGTATCCTAAAAGTGTGTGCAAGCTTCAAAGGTCCATTTACGGACTTAAACAAGCTTCTCGTAGCTGGAATCTTTGCTTTAATGAGAAAATCAAAGAATTTGGTTTTATCAGAAGCGAAGATGAGCCATGTGTCTATGTTAGGTCTAGTGGGAGTGTTGTAGTCTTCCTTGTACTATATGTCGATGACATATTACTCATTGGAAACGATGTCCCGACATTGAAAGATGTCAAAGCTTGGCTAGGGAAATGTTTCGCCATGAAAGATTTGGAAGATGCATCATATATTTTGGGAATTAAGATCTATCGAGATAGGTCAAGGAGATTGATTGGGCTAAGCCAAAGTGCATATATAGATAAGATACTGAAGAAATTCGGTATGTACAACTCCAAGAAAGGGTGTGTTCCTATGAGCCCTGGAATGATATTGAGCAAGTCTCAATGTCCTAATTCTGACTTGGAATCAGCTACCATGAGTCGAACTCCATATGCTTCGGCTATAGGGTCGATCATGTATGCCATGATATGCACTAGGCCTGACGTATCGTATGCATTAAGCATGACTAGTCGTTATCAGGCCAACCCTGGTGAAGCTCATTGGAAAGCAGTCAAGAACATTCTAAAGTATCTTAGGAGAACTAAAGAGATGTTCTTGGTCTATGGTGGGAATGACGAGCTGAGCGTCAAAGGATACTCTGACGCTAGTTTCCAATCAGATAGAGATGATTGCTCTTCACAATCAGGATTTGTATTTATGTTGAACGGTGGAGCCGTCACTTGGAAAAGCTCTAAGCAAAGTACTATTGCTGATTCTACGACAGAAGCCGAGTATATAGCGGTAAATGAAGCTGGTAAAGAGGCCATGTGGATAAAGAAATTCATCGGGGATCTAGGTGTGGTTCCTACAATCCATGATCCTGTTGAGATTTTCTGCGACAATGTGAGTGCGGTTGTCTTGGCACAAGAACCGAGGTCACAAAAGCGCACACGGCACATACTCAGAAAGTACCATTACATCCGTCAACTTGTAGCAGAAAATGACATATTATTAAGTAGAGTAGACACGACTAATAACTTGGCTGATCCTTTCACCAAGCCTTTGCCACAGACTAAGCATGATGCTCACAGCATGTCTATTGGCATTCGTGTCATTAATGATAAAGTTTGATTGTATTTATATTAAGTTTGAAACTTTAAACATTGGGTAATAATATATGTCGCAATTGATCTGATGATTAATATATTGAGATTATATTATACGCACGATGCGATCATTTCATTGTATATTACCATGTTTCATTTTGCATGTTTTAACTTCCAATGAATATTATTTCATAAACCTCCACAGTCGGTCATTCTCTAAGGAAGAGAGAATTGAATTAAGGCTGTTATGAAGTGTAGTAATATAGGTTTATATGAAACTACATTCATGAGGAACTTGATAGTTAATTCAAGGTTCTGGAATGACCACACTTAGATGCTACTTCATGGTTTTAAGTCACAAGTAAGCTCTAAGATGGCAACATCATTTATCCTAGAGTGGATATGTATGAGGAATCCTGACACAAACTGTGTTGCACTTTGACCTGTTTCTAACGCTGTGCGTAAATGCCAGTCATAAGGGAATAGATCGGGTACATTATGGAATGTGGTGGATGTCTATACAGTTGAAGCAATTTGTTCCTTCTTCTTTTAGCGAGTTGAAGCGATATCTCTGGGCCCCTCGTTGATTTGTGCTGAATTAAATGCATGGCCATGCTACGACTGAATTAATGCAATTGCAGTCTATTTGATCACCACAAATCTCAATCGGGAAACATAATCTTGAACGATGATGATTGACACTTAACCATGTCACACGTTCATATAGATATCTAGAACAAAAGGATGATTGATATAAATCAAAATATAGGAGTGTAACTTAACTGACTAGTTGTTACACATGGTGTGTCTTTTAAGACTAACCAATATTATTAATGTCAGTGCAAGTGGGAGTCTGTTGGAAATATGTTCTCGGGTTGGTTACATTTCAACTGTAATTTGACCGTGGTACATATATTCCGAAGGTATGCCCATGACATTAAATAATATAAAGTCCATTTTATCCTATTCGGTCACACACAAAGGCTAATCGTAAATTGTTTGATACACCTTCTAATCGGGAGTTAATTTATTAATCAATTGGTTTAATAAATTAAATGTATTTTTGATATTAATTAATTAATAATTGATTAATTAATTAATTCTAAGCATGCTTATCTCAAAAGCAACAAAATGTGCATGCTTGTCTTGAAAAGAGCCGATACTTGGCATCTTAAATACCCCACTCTCCTTTTCCTTTTACAAAAAGGGTTTTTTGACCAAGAAAAGAATTGAGCACACTTGATAAGTATCGGTTTCTAAGATTCCTTTTTCAAGTTTCTGTCAATTTTAAAAATAGAAAAGGCAGTAGCTTAACAAAACTAAAAGATCTAAAATACTTCACACAAGTGTGTGTTCTTTTCGGTGGTTTTGAAAACATAAGGGAAAAAGGGTGTTGGTGAATTAAAAGGTGTAAATGTAAACAAGGTTGGAACTTTGGGTGTTAATCGTTTAGAGGAGCTCTCATTTGGGTTCTTTCCAAGCTAGGATCTTCAACAAAGACTACAAAGGTTGTAATCTTTATCTTTCTCTTTATTAATTTTATGTTTCGTTTGTTAAAATTTTGTACAATGATCCTTTGGAAGAGTATGATTTTGTAAGTTTTAAATTGCTTCCGCTAGCCTTATGTATGTATCATACTCCAACAATGATTGTAGCTTTGTAACTCTAATTATTTCACCTCCTATTTTGATACTCCGTATAGATTAATATTTTTAGAAGTAAACATTGCCTCTTTCTAATTGAATATAACTGAATAAGCTGACCATTCAACTCGTTTCATTATTAAGGTGAAAATAAACAGACATTAAGTTTTGTTTAATTCCTTAAACATTGGTAGTAAGTAGTACTTCATCACGTTCTTGTGCTGTTCAAAGAGTACTTGATCACGTTCTTCACTATTTTTGTTGCTGTTGCAAACCATGTGCACAACTCACAAACCTATTTTTTCCCCTTCAATTATATGATTTTTTTTATTTTTTTTGCCAAGAAAAAAAAATTAAATATATATAAATCAGACTAGACTTACATAAAAGAAACACAAATGACAAACAAAACACGAAACAAAGCTAAACCCAATCAAAACCTAAACTATATAGGAAGGCAGAAACTAACGCAAAAGAAAGTAATTCAAATAATTGTGCAAACCAAGTAAACTCAAAATAAAATGAGAACCACGTGAAAATCTACTCGTCAACGAACTCGCTACACTAAGTGGCCGACGAGTTGATTCCCCGTACAAATTGACGGTGATGATGATAAATGTTAGATGTACATTTGGGACCATTTGCTTTCCTTATCTAAAAGTATGTCATTCGATTCTCTTTTGAATGTTACAGCATTATTATTATTATTATTATTTGTTAAAAAAAAGAGAATTAAATTACAATAGATAGAAAAATCTAAATGTTACAAGTACTCATTGTATTTTATTTTTATGAAAAGTTAATTTTTTTATTACTACAAGAAGTTGTAGCGGCAAAAATATGAGTAGTGATATTTCCAATCTTATTTGTGATAGATCCACAATAATTTGCTACAATCTTCCAGTAATACCCTTAAGTAAATTCCAACATAAAGTTTGTGCAATACATCATTTAAGGGTAAATTAGATATTTTAAGTGGATCTATCAACTTAAAGGAGTTGATGTACCACCACCCAAACCAAAAAAATATAGAAAGACAAGAAGCACTTGCGCTTTCACTTTCTGTTATTGATGTTGGTGGGTCTCCTTCCCCTCTTTCCTTAATTGTCATTTCTCCACCGCACCACCACACACCGGCACACGTATACTTACACCTATTACACTGTACACATATTCTTTCTTTTACACAATAAAAATCGAATCTTTATTCATCAATCGTTATTTTCTTGAAGTTTGAAGTCAAGAACATAACTATTGGATCTGATTGTCAGATTCTTGATTGAGTTTCGACTTGATTTCTAACATGGGTTTGACCTTAAGTTAGCCATCTTCTTTACATTAATTTTTGTTAAAAAAAAAGTAAGAAGATTGTGAAGATGTCTTGGAAGTATTCAAATTCAAGAAGTTTGATGTCAAAGCAATTGACTTTATTCTTGTGCGCCGGTTGCTTTTTTGCCGGAATGCTATTCACCGACAGGTTTTCTTATATTTCTTTTGCTGACCCCCACCTACCATTTATTTTATTTATTTATTATTTATAGAATATATATATAGGGGGTTTATAGTGAAATCATTAGGTACTTTTATTATAATTATAATTATAATGATATTTGTAAATTGTAATCTGTGCCAAATGATTATGTATTTTCTCTTTTTTGATCTTGTAATTTTGAATGATTTTGAGGGATCTAGTACCCTCTGACTCCGTGCAAATATAACTTCTACAAGTTTTTTTTAATAATGTAAATATTACTTATCTTGAATATTTAGTGCTCTTACAATTTAGATGATTTCTTTAGGTTACTAAATCATGTAAATTTTTGTTATCTTTATATGGGTCTTAACTGTTTTGTAGTTTAGGATTGTTAAGTGCAAGATTGAGGAGTTTGAGCAAATTTGAAGTATTTATTTACTGTTGGCTATGATTTATTTATTACTTTTTTTTTTTTTTTTTTTTTTTTTTTTTTTGTAAAGATATATTATATAATGTTGGATCCAATTTTCATCCTGAATAATACATTTTTCCTTGGATACCTTTCATATGTAGCTAATGATAGAGCATTTAGATTACTGATTACATCCTAAGTTGTGAACTAACATTTGGTTCTACTTTCTTTATGGTGTTAGAATGTGGACAGAGCCTGAACCTAAAGGGCTATCAATACTATCTGGAACCAAAGATGAACAACTTCAATTAGTTGCAGATGGTTGTAACACAAAATTAGTGAGTAATTAAGTTCATAAGCATATCTTAATGTTTTAAGTTATGTTTTCAACCCAGTATTATTCATATATATCTGGAATCTTATGTTTTAATTAGAAGGATGTAAGGAGAGATTCAAAAGATACTATACGCGAAGTTTCAAAAACACATAATGCCGTTCAGTAAGCTTCCCAGTTCATAATTTGAATGCCGACTTCCGTGTTTGACTTTTGAAAGCTGACTTTTTACCTTATGATATAATGGATGCAGAACTCTAGACAAAACTATTTCAAACTTGGAAATGGAATTATCTGCTGCAAGAGCGATGCAAGATTCTTTACTTACGGGTTCCCCTATATCTGATGATTTGATACTACCTGAACCGATTAAGAAAAGAAAATATCTTATGGTTGTAGGGATTAATACGGCTTTCAGCAGCCGAAAGAGACGGGACTCTGTACGTGCTACCTGGATGCCACAAGGTTGTTTTATATTCTGAAGTTTTGGTTAACAAGTCAAATTCGTGTGTGATTGGGTTGACCCGCAAGCAGTTATTTCCAGATTTCCACCAAATAAGTAGAGTGTTACTAATATGATGACATGGTTAATATATATTTTTTTCAACAACAATATATCTTTAACGTTAGCTATTTTTTTACGCTTTAAGAATAGACATACCCCGAATTGACCCGTTTGCAAGTAAATGGGTCAAATTAACCATTTTGACACATGATTTTTATTTTATAATAATTGAGTTCTCTTTCTTCTTACAAAACTCCAGGTGATAAACTGATAAAACTTGAGAAAGAAAAGGGTATCATTATGCGATTTGTGATAGGTCACGGGTAAGCATCATCTATATCTCTACCGTATCGTTATATATGAGGCTTACTAAAGGGGCTGATAATGTTGACTCTTGACTTTATCTTTTAGTGCTACAGCTGGTGGTATTCTTGATAGAGCTATTGAAGCAGAGGATAAAAAGCATGGAGATTTCTTGAGGCTGGTAACAATAAGATCTTTTTTCTTTACCTTCTTGAACTTTAATCGAACGAGACTGGTGACATAACTGATGTCTGAGCAGGAGCATATCGAGGGGTACCTTGAATTGTCAGCTAAAACGAAAACGTATTTTACTACCGCTGTTGCTCTGTGGGATGCAGATTTTTATGTCAAGGTTGATGATGATGTACATGTAAATATAGGTAAAGCTAACTAGCCCTTTCGAGTTATATGTTTACTCTAAATTGGAAATGAATATTACAACCATTTACCTAAATGGGTCGATTCAAGTTCTATTTTTTCTCCATAGTTAAAATAAAAAGTTCGCCAAAAGAAACATGTTCTTGATCATCTTTAAAAACTTGCCTTACATGACCCGTTTTGGCAGCTACACTTGGAGCGACATTAGCTAAGCATCGGATGAATCCGCACGTGTACATTGGGTGCATGAAGTCTGGTCCCGTGCTTGCTAACAAGTGAGCCATAGCTTTCTTCTTTAATATTTCTCTATCATAATTTCTGGTATTGACTGAGTTTTTTATGAAGGGGAGTGAGATATCACGAACCCGAATATTGGAAGTTTGGTGAGGAAGGAAACAAGTATTTTCGACACGCCACAGGCCAACTATATGCAATCTCAAAAGACCTAGCCACTTATATCTCGATAAACCAGTATGTATCTATTCTAAACTACTTTTGAAAGGCGTAGAGCTGACCAATTTAACCCATTAACTTGAAAATGGGTCAATTTGGGTTCAATTTACTTCTAACGCGTCAAATGTGTCAATTTTTTCTGTACCTACCTTGAACTGAAACAGGTTGATCGAAAGTGTTTCTCAATCTCCTAAATGGAGGTATAAAACAAATAAATATGTCAGTCTTAGATTATATGTTTTATAATCATATGTAAATAAATAAATAGTTGATTACTTGTAAAATTCGGAAATAACTAAGTGGGACGACCGATCCCAAATTGACCCATTACCCACCCGCCACCTCTATTAAAAATGATAACCGTTGTCCCACCTTCGAGTTAAACAGGCACATTTTACACAAGTACGTGAATGAGGACGTATCATTGGGATCATGGTTTATTGGACTGGATGTGGAGCACATTGACGACAGGAGGCTCTGTTGTGGGACACCACCTGGTAACGTTCTTGTTCTCGTCTAAATTTTTAAGCACATTTATTTTTTATATCGATCCATACTTAAAAGTTACCTTCTTTGAACGCAATTTGCTGTTATGTGGGTCCAGATTGTGAATGGAAGGCACAAGCAGGGAACATATGTGTAGCATCTTTCGACTGGAGCTGCAGCGGGATTTGCAGGTCAGCTGATCGAATCAAAGAGGTTCACCAGCGTTGTGGGGAAGGGGAAGATGCTCTTTGGAATGCATCTTTCTGATCAGGATCTTGATAAGACGAAGTTGTTAAATGATACGATCAAAACCGCAAATCTATAGCATCCATCAAATCAAATTCGTCATACAGTAAAAACGCCTTCAAAGCGTACACGTGATTAAGAGAGGAAGAAAACGAGTGAGGTTGATGGTTAGCATGGATGGTTGTAGGGTGAAGGGGGGTCCTCTATTTTAGGTGAAGAGGAAGTACCCCACTGGTTTTGTTTCTTTTATATTATTATTTCAGTAGAATGGTAAGTATAGTTTTGGTACAGTATATGACTATAAGGCTTCATACATATACCATAATATATGGCCATTCATTATTGAGCATATAACATGTGTAATTCAGATTTATTATTGAGATTTATGTAGGTGATTCTAGGTTTAGTGTTTTAGATTTGAGCCTTGTTTGTTTTAGCTGACTTGTTAACTGTTTACGTACGTGTTGGTGGTTAGGTGTTTATTTCGTTTAGCTTGTTAGTTTCTGTTCCATTCGGTTTGTTTTTAGGCCAAATTTTTGATTCCTGATGATTAAGTTTGTACCTAGTTGATCTCTGAATCCGTTATTTTATTACTGTTTTTTTTTTCGTTGTAAAAAATCAGATTTATTAGGATCCTTAGGCTATTAGAGGATGTTTCATTCATATATATATTATAGGTAGTCACTTTTACTATAAAGTTACAAAAAATATTAACAAATTGACTATGATTTCGTTGTAAGTATTAAACATTGATCTGACTTTTCTTTCTTTCTTTCACTTTTGATGTTTTGATGAGGAGTGAATCAGTTTAAAAGAAAATATAGTTTTAATGACAAATGATTGGATGCCATTTTTGGTGAAATTAGGATTTGATGAGGAGGATGGAGAAGATGATGGTGTTTTAGTTAGGAGAGGTGATACTCACACATCAGTTTTTGATCCATACACATTTTTTACTATAAAACTTACAATTATATTGTTAAGTTTATCTTGGGAGTTGACTCACCATTATTGTAAGTAAGGGCATCATAGTGAATTAGGTGTGCATGGCTCAAAAACTAATGCGTGAGTATCACCTCCCGTTAGTTATTTTACTAGTACAATTTAACGGAGGAGACTAACTGAATTTGTTAAATGAATTATTGCCCCTGGAATTATCGAAAACCTAAGGCTGGATTGTAATTTTTGAAGCAATCGCGTGGACAAATTAAAAATTGAAAATTGAAAATTGAAAATTGAAATTAAGTATTTTAATCGAGTGACACTATAACAATAAAATTAATTTGCACATCTAATTAATTTTATTTCTACCAAAATAATTGTGTATTTCTAGAAATACATATGTATAAAGATCTTAATCAAATCATAAAGATGACATTAAATAATGGTTTAAGGCTAAAATTGTCATTTCAAAGTTTTAATTATTGATTTTTTTAACGGCAGTTAAGCGTCAGTGTCACTGACGGGTCAGAACTTGATTTCGAAACCCACTCACCCGTGGGACGAACATTACAGTTCTACCACTCTCGGGAGAAAAAAAAAACCTTCACGGCGAATTCATATGGGGATCACGTGTAGTAAAACCTCCTCGGGTGAGGGTCGAGCGCAAGACGTCCGCAATCTTCGCGGCCCATGAAATAGGTCAGTAACTTCAATGGAAATATTTTTCAGCTCATGAGAATCGAACATCTGACCTCCTTTATGAGACAAAAAAAAAAAGTTTTACACTATAATTTGTTTAATTTTTTAACTCGAAAGAGTCATCAAAACTCGAATGAGTCATTGATCACATTAATCAAAGTATCTCAAAATTAAAGTTTAAATCATACTACATATGTTACATTAAAAGTGTCTGCTTTTTCAAAATTAAAGTTTAAATCATACTACATATGTTACATTACAAGTGTTTGCTTACTTTTTGTACATGATTTTGAAAAATCCTACTAAATTCATTTTCCACCAATCTAAAATTCCCTCTGTCTAGAATAATCACATCTAATTGAATAAATACAAAATAATACTTAAAATAAAACATCCAAAGATGAAATGACATCCCAAAAAGTTTACAACTAGTTGTATATTATCATTAATATTTAGTATTTCAATGTTAGATTAAGACTATTAGTTATTATTATTGTCAATTAATTAAGTAATTATAAGTATAAATTATAATTATTTAATGTTTTATGTATACCTTGTGTTTCATATTAATTGTTCACAAATAAAAAACACGAAGTTTAATAAAAGTGACTGAAGTTTAATAAAAGTGACTGTAATATTTGCTTTTTCTTTACTTTACAGTTTTACCCATAACTTTTTACCTATATTTTGTCATACATTCATAAAGTAATTGCATAAAAGAATGTTATCTTCTTATTATTATCTATATATGAAGATAAACAATTAATTTGAGACATCTTAAAAAAGAATAATAAACAATAAATTAGGGATGAGACCACTGAAGCTTGGTTTGAGTGGTATGAGTGAGATCCAATTTAGAGTCCTGCCAACCTAGGTTCAATTCTCACTCATAGTAGGGAGTTCCTGAGACGACCCGTCCTAATCCATAAGGACGAATACAACAACATATGATTACATCGCGAGGTATTTGACCTCTAAATGATACATTTTAAAAACATTGCATTCGTTTTTAAAAGACAATCTTTCTTTACATCGAAAGTTGACGGCATGCATACCATTTCATAATATATCCAACTATAATTGACTTAATGTGACGATCGCTCCAAATCCATATGGACGAACACGTCATTCATTGATTTCATTGCGAGGTATTTGACCTCTATATGATACGTTTTGTAAACATTGCATTCTTTTGAAAAGGCACACCATAAATGAATATTTAAATCAAAGGTTTTCGACATCTGATGATTTCTACATATAGACAATCACCATAAATAATAGTTTACAACAGTACTTCCGTTGACAATGCAGTCAAAATAAGATACATGGTGATGATTTGGTGAATGCAACGTTTCCTTGAAAAATATGTCATGTAAGACTCCATGCACATAGCTTGTCTAACATTTAAGCAAACAGCGGAAGACTTCTAGGAAACCTGAGAATAAACATGCTAACAAGTGTCAACACAAAGGTTGGTGAGTTCATAGTTTTAATGTTTCGTATAATCTGTATATAAAGGTGGATCACAAGATTTCAGTTGTTTCATCCAGAAACGTTTATCAAAATATTCTACAAGATTGAGCACCCTGGTAACTAAACTTTAACGTTATAATAAGTACCCCTGTTTTAACATACATGCAACCAACATGTACAATACACGCAAACCAACGTGTACTAAACTCAAATAGCATACGTCTGTTTTATAGTTCAGGCTAGGGTTTCTATACCTGGAACAGACGGGGATGTCAAGCTCTATGGATCCATATACAACTATTCATGCCCACCAGTTCTTATAACCGGCAGTTACTAGTTACCAAAGCTAAGGGATTTTCGGTTCAAACTCGGTGTAGAATTTAGTATGTACTTGTGTCCATTGCGTTTAAAATAAATTGCATGTATTCTCAGCCCAAAAATATATATTGCAAAAGCAATTAAAAAGGGAGCAAATGAAACTCACATTATCAGCATATAAAGTCGTTCATCGTAATGTGATCGAAACTCAGAGTATCGAATAACCGTAGATCTCAACGTATCAATATTGAGATTCAATATTGTAGAAAAGTACGTAGACGTAACGGAGATGATAAACACTAGGTTTGATTCACAAATATACCCCCGAACATTACCCATAACCTCCTTGACAATAACCCATAATTTCCTTAACTCTAGCTTGCTCGTAAACTCGTTTTGAAATCGTTTGGACATAACCTCGTCGTAGTATTTTATGTATAATACTAATAATATTACTAATAAAAATAATAAGATTAATAATAATAATATTAATCTTAATAATATATATATATATATATATATATATATATATATATATATATATATATATATATATATATATATATATATATATATATATATATATATATATATATATATATATATATATATGAGAGACAGAGAGATTTGAGAAGAAAAAGTAAATAAATCCGAACAAAACTGCGAGCTTTATAGACCTGGCCTGGTTCCCACTGCCATGCGATCGCATGGCAGGGTAGAAGGATTCCCATGCGATCGCATGGGGTCCTTTTCCAGCTCACAAAACTTTTGTCTCAACGTTTGTCGACATATTTTTATATTAATATATAATATATAATTTATATAATTAATTATATATTATATTAAATTCACGTGCATAGTTGACTTGAAATTTTTGTTCCGATAAGTCGTACGTCATTACTCGACTTATGTCCCGGTTCCGATTTTTCGAACGTCCTTTCGTACGCTGAGAAAACTGGCACTTTACCTTTCGTGACTCGTACATTTGTCAAAATATAGCCTTAAATTATCCCTAAATTATATCACTCAAAGTATATATCTTAAACTTTCGAGTGTTTTGGTCATTTACTTCTATAAATCATCGTCTCGTAGTATATACATATACATATATACATTTTTTTTATTTTGAAATAGTGTTTTCCTGTAGCAAAGTTACTGTAGCAATTCACTGTAGCAAAGTCAATTTTTACTGTAGCAAATTAGTGTTTTACTTGTTTATTTTAAACGTTTTAGTTCACTTATCTAAATATCAATCGAATTAACAAACGAATGTTACTATCGTTTACTAAATAACTTGAAATCATATATATATATATATATATATATATATATATATATATATATATATATATATATATATATATATATATATATATATATATATATATATATATATATATATATGCACATTAAGTTATATATTGTGACGATCGCTCTAAATCCACTTAGACGAACACGTCATTCATCGATTTCATTGCGAGGTATTTGACCTCTATATGATACGTTTTGTAAACATTGCATTCTTTTGAAAAGGCACACCATAAATGAATATTTAAATCAAAGGTTTTCGACATCTGATAATTTCTACATATAGACAATCACTGTAAATAATAGTTTACAATAGTACTTCCGTTGACAATGCAGTCAAAATAAGATACATGGTGATGATTTGGTGAATGCAACGTTTCCTTGAAAAATATGCCATGTATGACTCCATGCACATAGCTTGTCTAACATATAAGCAAACAGCGGAAGACTTCTAGGGAACCTGAGAATAAACATGCTAACAAGTGTCAACACAAAGGTTGGTGAGTTCATAGTTTTAGTGTTGCGCATAATCTGTATATAAAAGTGGATCACAAGATTTCAGTTGTTTCATCCAGAAACGTTTATCAAAATATTCTACGAAATTGAGCACCCTGGTAACTAAACTTAACGTATATATAATTTGTACCCTTTGTATAATGTGACGATCGCTCCAAATCCATATGGACAAACACGTCATTCATCGATTTCATTGCGAGGTATTTGACCTCTATATGATACGTTTTGTAAACATTGCATTCTTTTGAAAAGGTACACCATATATGAATATTTAAATCAAAGGTTTTCGACATCTGATGATTTCTACATATAGACAATCACCGTAAATAATAGTTTACAATAGTACTTCCATTGACAATGCAGTCAAAATAAGATACATGGTGATGATTTGGTGAATGCAACGTTTCCTTGATAAATATGCCATGTAAGACTCCATGCACATAGCTTGTCTAACATATAAGCAAACAGCGGAAGACTTCTAGGGAACCTGAGAATAAACATGCTAACAAGTGTCAACACAAAGGTTGGTGAGTTCATAGTTTTAATGTTGCGCATAATCTGTATATAAAGGTGGATCACAAGATTTCAGTTGTTTCATCCAGAAACGTTTATCAAAATATTCTACGAAATTGAGCACCCTGGTAACTAAACTTAACGTATATATAATTTATACCCTTTGTATAATCATCTTAATAATACACGCAAACCAACGTGTACGCTTCTCAAATAGCATACGTCCGTTAAAAGGCTAGTGCTCTAGCTCGGACGGGGATATCAAGCCCTATGGATCCATATACTACTACTCGCGCCCACCAGTTCTTATAACTGGCAGTTACTAGTTACCAAAGCTAAGGGATTTTCGGTTCAAACTCAGTGTAGAATTTAGTATGTACTTGTATCCATTGCGTTTAAAATAAAGTGCATGTATTCTCAGCCCAAAAATATAGATTGCAAAAGCAATTAAAAAGGGATCAATGAAACTCACCTTAGCCGCATATAAAGTCGTTCACCAAAATGTGATCGAAACTCGAATTACCAAATAACCGTAGATCTCAACCTAGAGAACATATGTTGGTCAATACATGTCTATCAAGCTAGGTCAGGTCATAGTGTATCATAATCCTAATGCTCGATATTGACATACAAAAGTTATCCAATGTTGTTTCAAAAAGTCAATTTTGACAATAGTTTAACAAAACGAGACGTACCTTATATAAGGATTCATTTACTCGGTTGGTAATATTCAAAAATCCAATTTATCAATCTTGTAAACAAGTTGTTTAAATCTTAATTGCAGATTCAAAAGCAATTTCAATTAACGTCAGTCATAATTCAGTTGATCATATCTTTTAATCCGTTCATCGAAACTATTCGGTGCCTAAATGAAAAGTTACTAATTTTTCGCCAGCTTTCCAAAAACATGTATATCATATACCTTTTACCAGTAATATTTGTATTTAATTCGGGATTCATTATAAACTGTTTAACGACAAAATTTAGCATACAAACATGTATAAATATATATACTCGAGCACTAGACATGTATACACTATTAATATATAAAAAAAGATAAAATATGAGTGCTTACTTATCAGTATTGAGATTCAATATTGTAGGAAAATACGTAGACGTAACGGAAATGATAAACACTAGATTTGATTCAGAAATATACCCCTGAACATTACCCATAACCTCCTTGGCAATAACCCATAATTTCCTTAGCTCTATCCCGCTCGAAAACATATTTTGAAGTGACACGCTCATGACCTTGTCGTAGTATTTTATGTATAATATTAATTAATAATAATACTACTAATAGTATTAAAATTAATTATAATATTAATTATTTAATAATAATAATAATAATAATAATAATAATAATAATAATAATAATAGTAATAATAATAATAATAATAATATATAAATATATATTACAGAGGGAGATAGATGGATTGGGGTGTGTGTGTGTCTCGAAGCAAAACGAATTCAATTTATAAACTTTTCCTGAAATCTGACCCCATGCGATCGCACGGGTTTTATGCCTATTTTCCATGCGATCGCATGGCCCCAAAATCCAGCTCACATTTTTTTTGTATTTTTGTTTGTCGACATAATTATTAATAATATATATAATATATTTAATTTATATAATTAATTATATATTATATTAAATTCACATGCATAGTTAACTTGTAATTTTTGTTCCGATAAGTCGTACGTTGTTACGTGACTTATGTCCCAGTTCCGGTTTTTCCGAGTGTCCCTTCGTACGCTGAGAAAACTTGTAATTTACATTCTAGGACACGTACCTTTATCAAAATATAGCCTTAAATTATCCCTAAATTATACCACCCAAAGTATATCTTAAACTTTCGAGTATTTTGGTCATTTACTTCTATAAATCATTGTCTCGTTATTTATCAATATAATAGTATTTATCAAACGTTTCATAACCAAGTTAATATCTATTCTCAATATTTATAAACACGTTTTAAAATAGGTATCACAAGTTATTCATATAATTAATTCTTATCAGTTGATATTCCTTATTATTGTATGTGTCCAAATTACGTTATTTAAACAAATAATTCACCATTTATTCCGAATACCGTTAAAAATGAATGATTTCTCAAATCAACGTGGACCTCTCAACAGAGACACGTAATAATATCATAATTCTTAAGAGACTCAGTAAATATCTTTTACTAGAATCATTTGGCATAATCTTTTAACTCTGTAGTTAAATATATCAATCAGATAATCAAACCAATAAGTTTAATGCACAATATCATATCCTCAACACTTTGTTACATTTTCAAGTTATAGTATATGTATCTATATATAATTGTTCGCATTTCATTGAGAACAATCGAAGGTTAATTGGACAGTTCAATATTTTGAGATTTAACTTTATAGACTTTGTTTATCGTGTCGGAAACGTTAATCATACAAGATTAAGTTTAAATTTGGCCAGAATTTTTCGGGTCATCACAGTACCTACCCGTTAAAGAAATTTCGTCCCGAAATTTGAGTGAGGTTGTCATGGCTAACAATAAAAATGTTTTTATGACGAATATGAGTCGATAAATAGAGTTTTATCACCGTTGAATAATATGGATAAAACAATCCAATTACTTGAAGCGTATGAGGGAAGTTATCGTAATAAAGTGAAATAGAGAATAGAGATGCGTCTTATCTCTTGATATAGTAACGATTGATTTTCGGAATTTAAGGAATAGAAAGTCTTCATAATCTAAATAAGATTTGATTCTTCGGGAATTAAGGAGATTAAGATCTTCTTTAATTATATGCGGTCATCTATCTTGATTGCTCTGTCTGTTATTTCGCTATAAATTGACCTCTTTTGTTTCATTATTTTCACCACTCCTACATCTTCTTCCTCATTTCATACTTCCAAAAGATTGTGAAATGTTTCATCCAGTTTTGATTCTTGATATACTCCTAACTTTTATATCTGTCATTCTTCTTTTTCATCTACCACCAGAGGAAGTTACTTTCTTTTACCATTACCTTGGGGTTATAGTGTTTTTCATTCTCCCGTGTCTTTATATTGCTATACGCATTGATATACACGGTTTGTAAATTTCGGAGTTGTTATCGGGCTTATATTCTCCTATTTATTTCAGAGCTCCATGCTTTCGATTTCTCTTCCCGACCTTATGTCAAGCGGATAATGGTCCAGAATTTGTAGGTATGAATTTCGGATGAACATAATTAATGTTCTAAGAAATAAATTGTAATGGCACGATCTTGATTTGTCAAATTACCAGAATATCCGAAAAAAAAGACCGAATCATTAAGAAAATATTTTCTTGATAGTTTAGAGGTTAAATAGAATGAAAGAGTTATGTAACATGGTTCATGAAGAGGGTGGGATCTGTGAACCTTTGTCACGTTCCATTAGAAACTCAACATGACTTACTGTAATATAATCACGTTGATCAAGTGTCATTATATTATACTAACTCATGCTTCAGTTCCCAACATTACTTCAAAACATCCATTTTTTCGAATTTTTTAGATTTTAGAAACTAAAATAGTTTCTTTTATGATGTAACACAGATAGCGCAAAGAGGTAATGATTTCAGATAAGAATGGTTTCAAAAAATATCTTCAAAAATATGGAGGATATTTATAATGGGAGATACGATGATATCTTAGAATATTTAAGATAAGATGATGATGAAGAATATTGTCCGCAAAGGTTTTAGAGTAAGGAGCAAGGTATTCGCTAATGATTTTAGCAGACTCTGAATCATTTGGATTCTTTGAAGATAGATTTAGTCTTTGTGATTTGTCCACAGCCTCCTTCATGGTCTGCTCAATCCGTTTTTCATTTCCAAACCTTCTCTTTTTCTCAGCTTTACCACCATACTATTCTTTATCATCAAACTTTTGACTGTTAAGGTCGTTTATAGTTTTTGCTGCTTCATCAACATTTTTCCAAAATTCGGAGAACTAGTTTCGTAGTTTGGGGTGTTTTTCGAAAACTTCACATTCGAAGTATGTAAGTCCAGGAGGTAGACGTTATATGTACACATATAACTGTTGGCGTAGACGTGCTACAAGATTTCAAAATACTAATTGCTAATTCCCGATAGTTGGTATGGCAATTGCCGTTACAAGATGTGGATGAGTACATGATACGGTTTCAATGAGTATAAACTTTGAAATTTCAAGGTTGTTTTCAGTAATAACAATGCTAAAGGATCTTTCACATTTTTGAAGTCAAAGTATAGCTTTGAAAGATGTAGATATCTAAGAATGATGTCACCCGTTAAATCTTGACTTGGATTCTGATCCGTCAATATCAGAATATGTAATTGAATTTGTATGGAAATGATTGTATATCGCTGTGAGCATAGTTAATAATTTTTGAATCAAAGTTGAAGAATGTACAGTATAACATATTAATTGTGAACTTATATATTTCCCGGGAATTACCTACCCGTTAAAGATTTCACAAGTAATATTTTGTACAAAAGAATTTTTATTACCGTCTTTATGAAAATATATGTATGTATATTTTCTTCAGATGTAATACAGATTTGATGAGTTAATATCATATTAAGCTCATTTGATTTTTGACTTGAATTAGAAATGAATAATCTCTAAAACATTAAAGATTTAATAATCTTTACGGAGTATTTCACTAATGTAATCAATACTCAGTTTTATTGATATTTTCTCAGTGAATCATGTTGGTGCTCATGGAACTCTTGCTAACTTCGCAAGGTACGAATGATGTTTTCTAGAAAGTTTCGAATACATCGAAGATGAAAGTATAAAATCAACCATATAATTGAATAATATACTTAGTTTATTATGAAATGGGATTCATTGAGTTGGAAACAGAGATTGTAATTAACGATGGTTAAGTCATTAACGAAGGATGTACATCATAGCATATTAGTAATATGAATTAACCGAGTAGTACCTACCAGTTAAGATTCACACGTAATAACTTGGTACGAAAAGATTTATTTTGATTTCAAAATTCATATATATTAAATATACATAAAATTTCTTCAGGGGAAATGAGTTAATACTTCATCGGTTATTGTTGCTGGTATTTCTTGGTAACTACGGTGCGTATGACATTGATGCTCGTGGAACAGATTGTGAAGTTGAGGTTTGCGATGCGGATGTTGTTGGTGGTGGTAATGGTACTGTTGGTGTTGTTGTCGGTGGTACTGTTGATGCCGGTGATGCTGCTGGTGCTTGTAACCTTTGCACCATATTCTCCAAAAGCCACTACCCGAGCGCGAAGCTCGTTGACTTCTTCTACTACACCGGGATGATTGGCGGTTCGGACGAGCGGATGAGTAAGATCCATAATTTGAGATAGTATATTATCGTGACGAGATACTCTGGAAATGAGAGAGAAAATGGTGTCTCGAACAGGTTCGCCGGTAAGTGCTTCAGGTTCTTCGCCAAGAGGGCAATGTGGTGGATGGAAGGGATCGCCTTCTTCTTGTCTCCAATAATTAAGTAGGCTACGAACCCATATTTTCCTTAGCTCTAGCTCGCTTGGAAACACGTTTTGAAAATTACTTGGACAGCACTCCGTCGTAATATTTTATGTACATTATTATTTTTGTATCGCAAAAATAATAACACTAATAATAAAAAATAATAAGATTAATAATAATCTTATTAATAATAATAATAATAATAATAATAATAATAATAATAATAATAATAATAATAATAATAATAATAAATAATATTACAGAGTATATCTATATTTGTGTATGTGTGTGATTATCTCGAGCCAAAAACTGCAATTTATAGCAATCATACCTGAAAAAGTACCCCATGCGATCGCATGGGATTTGTGCTTCAAGGCCATGCGATCGCATGGAACCCTGGGACAGCTCACAAATTTTTAACTTCTTGTTTGTCGACATAATTTTATATTATATATAATACATTTAATTTATATAATTAATTATATATTATATTAAATTCACATGCATAGTTGACTTGTAATTTTTGTTCTGATAAGTCGTATGTCATCACTCGACTTATGTCCCGGTTCCGGTTTTTCGAACGCCCTTTCGTAAGCTGAGAAAACTAGTACTTTTCGTTTCGTAACTCGTACCTTTGTCAAAATATAAACTTAAATTATCCCTAAATTATATCACTCAAAGTGTATCTTAAACTTTCGAGTGTTTTGGTCATTTACTTTTATAAATTATCGTCTCGTAGTATATGCATATACATATATACATTTTTACTGTAGCAATTCACTGTAGCAAAGTCAATTTTTACTGTAACAAATAGTGATTTTCGAAAACATTGTAGCATTTTGGGTACTGTAGCAATTCGAAAATACTGTAGCAAATTAGTGTTTTACTTATTTATTTTAAATGTTTTAGTTCACTTATCTAAATATCAATCGAATTAACAAACGAATGTTACTATCGTTTACTAAATAACTTGAAATCATATATAAATATATATATATATATATATATATATATATATATATATATATATATATATATATATATATATATATATATATATATATATATATATATATATATATATGCACATTAAGTTATATATATATATTGTTCGTGAATCATAGAGAACAGTCAAAGAATAATTGATTATATGAATATAGTTCCAAAAATGTCGTGACTCAATATTACAGACTTTGCTTATCGTGTCGGAAACGTTAAAGATTAAGTTTAAATTTGGTCAGAAATTTCCGGGTCATCACATATATATATTGTTCGTGAATGATAGAGAACAGTCAAAGAATAATTGATTATATGAATATAGTTCCAAAACTGTCGTGACTCAATATTACAGACTTTGCTTATCGTGTTGAAAATGTTAATCATACAAAGATTAAGTTTAAATTTGGTCAGAAATTTCCGGGTCATCACAGTACCTACCCGTTAAAGAAATTTCGTCCCGAAATTTGAGTGAGGTCGTCATGGCTAATAATAAAAATGTTTTAAAGACGAATATGAGTTGATAATAGAGTTTTATCTATGTTTGAATAATATGGATAAAATAATCCAATTACTCGAAGCGTATGAGAGAAGTTATCGTAATCAAGTGAAATGGAGAATAGAGATGCGTCTTATCTCTTGATGTAGTAACGATTGATTTCCGGATTTTAAGGAATAGAAAATCTTCATAATTTAAATAAGATTTGATTTTTCGGAATTTGCGGAAATTATGATTTTCTTTGATTAAATGCGTAATCTGCCTCTATTGCTGCGTCCGATATTTTGCTATAAATTGACCTCTTCCGTTTCATTATTTTCACTATTCCTACATCTTTTTCCTCATTTCATACTTTCAAAAGATTGTGAAATGCTTCATCCAGTTCTAATTCTTGATATACTCCTAACTTTCATATCTGTCATTCTTCTTTTTCATCTACCACCAGAGGAAGTTATTTTCTTCTACCATTACCTTGGGGTTATAGTGTTTTTCATTCTCCCGTGTCTTTATATTGCTATACGCATTGATATACACGGTTTGTAATTTATGTGTTGTCATCGGACTTTATATCTTTCCTTATTTTTCAGAGTCCCTGCTTCTGTCTTTTTATAATCATTGACATCCACAGTTAATGCTCCCTCCTATTTGCTGCGATTTATACTCCAATTTCTATTTCGGAGCTTTGTCCCTTCGTTTCTTCTTCTTGCGATTAGACATCTCTTGTAATGGTCCAGAATTCGTAGGTATGGAGTTTTGGATGAACATAGTTAATGTTCTGAGAAGGTAATCGTAATGGCACGATCTTGATTTGTCAAATTACCAGAATATCCGGAAAAGACCGAATCATTAAGAAAAATATTTTCTTGATATGTTTAGAGGTTAAATAGAATAAAAGAGGTATGTAACATGGGTCATGATGAGGGTGTGATATGTGAACATTTATCAAGTTCCATTAGAAACTCAGCATGACTTACTGTAATATAATCACATTGATCAAGTGTCATTATATTATACTAACTCATGCTTCAGCTCCCAACACCACTTCAAAAATATTCATATTTTAAACTCGAAGATTTCAAAATTTAGAAACTAAAATAGTTTCTTTTATGATGTTACACAGATATCGCAAGGAGAAAATTGATTTTCGATAAGAATGACTATGGAATTATCTCCAGAAATATGGAGGATATTTATAATGAAAGATACGATGATATCTTAGAATTTCTAATATCAGAGGATGATGAAGAATATTGTTCGCAAGGGTTTAGATTCGGAGGCAAGGTATTCGTTAATGGCTTCAGCAGATACTGAATCATTTGGATTCTTTGAAGGCAGGTTTATTCTTTGTTATTTATCCACAGCCTCCTTCATACTTTGCTCAATCCGTTTTCCAGTTCCAAACCTTCTATTTTTCTCAGCTTTACCACCATACTATTCTTTATCATCAAACTTTTGACTGTTAAGGTCGTTTATAGTTTTTGCTGCTTCATCAACATTTTTCTGAAATTCGGAGAACTAGTTTCGTAGTTTGGGGTGTTTTTCAGAAATTTCACATTCGAAGTATGTAAGTCCAGGAGGTAGACGTTATATGAACACATATAACTGTTGGCGTAGACGTGCTGCAAGATTTCAAAATACTGCTTGCTAATTCCCGATAGTTGGTATGGCAATTGCTGTTACAAGATGTGGATGAGTACATGATACGGTTTCAATGAGTATAAGGATTTTTCGGAAGGTCAAAGATGAATGAAGTTGTTGGTAAATTTACTGCTAATGTGGTGGAACATGAAAGATTTCCCGATAACAAAAATGTATATGCCAAAGTTACAAGTCTGAAAGGTCGTCGTTGACTGGTTGAACGGTTGATAATACTGGATACTTTGAAAAGAAATTTCAAGGTTATTTTCAGTAATAACAATGCTAAAGGATCTTTCACATTTTTGAAGTCAAAGTATAGCTTTGAAAGATGTAGAGATCTAAGAATGATGTCACCCGTTAAATCTTGACTTGGATTCTGATCCGTCAATATCAGAATATGTAATTGAATTTGTATGGAAACGATTGTATATCGCTGTGATCATAGTTAATAATTTTTGAATCAAAGTTGAAGAATGTACAGTATAACATATTAATTGTGAACTTATATATTTCCCAGGAATTACCTACCCGTTAAAGATTTCACAATTAATATTTTGTACAAAAGAATTTTTATTACCGTCTTTATGAAAATATATGTATGTATATTTTCTTCAGATGTAATACAGATTTGATGAGTTAATATCATATTAAGCTCATTTGATTTTTGACTTGAATTAGAAATGAATAATCTCTAAAACATTAAAGATTTAATAATCTTTACGGAGTATTTTACTAATGTAATCAATACTCAGTTTTATTGATATTTTCTCAGTGAATCATGTTGGTGCTCATGGAACTCTTGATAACTTCGCAAGGTACGAATGATGTTTTACTGTAGCAATTTAATGTAGCAAATTAGTGTTTTACTTGTTTATTTTAAACGTTTTAGTTCACTTATCTAAATATCAATCGAATTAACAAAAGAATGTTACTATCGTTTACTAAATAACTTGAAATCATATATATATATATATATATATATATATATATATATATATATATATATATATATATATATATATATATATATATATATATATATATGCACATTAAGTTATATATATATTGTTCGTGAATCATAGAGAACAGTCAAAGAATAATTGATTATATGAATATAGTTCCAAAACTGTCGTGACTCAATATTACAGACTTTTCTTATCGTGTTGAAAATGTTAATCATACAAAGATTAAGTTTAAATTTGGTCAGAAATTTCCGGGTCATCACACTTAATAATAATCTTGATCAACTCAACGACTCGAATGCAACGTCTTTTGAAATATATCATGAATGACTCCGAGTAATATCTCTAAAATGAGCAAATGCACAGCGGAAGATTTCTTTAAAACATGCTTTCAAGTGTCAACTAAAAGGTTGGTGAGTTCATTAGTTTATCGTAAACATTCATTTCCATCATTTTAATAGACCACAAGATTTTCATTTTCATTTCTCATAAATATACGTCCCATGCATAGAGACAAAAATCATTCATATGGATTGAACACCTGGTAACCGACATTAACAAGATGCATATAAGAAATATCCCCTATCAATCCGGGACATCCATCGGATATGATAAAACTACATCGAAGTACTAAAGCATCCGGTACTTTGGATGGGGTTTGTTAGGCCCAATAGATCTATCTTTAGGATTCGCGTCAATTAGTAGATCAGTTTACTAATTCTTAGGCTACCAAGCAAAAAGGGGCATATTCGGCTTCGATCATTCAACCATAGAATGTAGTTTCGATTACTTGTGTCTATTTCGTAAAACATTTATAAAAGCGCATGTATTCTCAGTCCCAAAAATATATATTGCAAAAGCATTTAAAAAGGGAGTAATGAAACTCACTCCACAATATTTTGTAGTAAAAATATTCATACGACGATACTGAACAATGCAGGGTTGGCCTTGGATTCACGAACCTATATCAAGTATATATATTAACACATATAATCCCAATCAGACAAGTTTATGTTTTATTATTAATTGTTATGTTAGTAATTTGTATGTTTCATTAATAACTAAATTAGCTATACTTATTTTATATACTTTAGATAAATAATTAGTACTTATTATGAAAATATTAGTGTTGTTATGTGATGTGTTTTAAATATATTCTTATATAGCTATTTATTTGATAATAATATCAATAATAATAAGTAAAAATTTGTATCTTTTTATGATAATAATAATAGTACTAAAAGTAATTAGATTTAGGAATGATACTGATATTAATAGTTTTGCTAATAATATTAATAATAAAAGTAATGTGAATAATAATAATGATTTTTAATAAAAAAAAAATGATAATAATGAATAGATAAAAATGTTAGTTTTCATAGAAATAATATTTTAAATAATAATGGTACTTTTAATAAAAATGATGATACTAATGATAATTTTAATAATAAAGGCAATCTTATTAAAAATGATATATTTTTTTATACTTTTTAATAATAATAATAATAACAATAATAATAATACTAATAATTATAAAATGGTACTAATACTAATGTTAATGATAATAATAATACTTTTAATATTTTTCAGTAATCACCAATGATAGAAATATTAATCCTATAATTAATATTAACATAATAACAACTATAATAATAATAATAATAATAATAATAATAATAATAATAATAATAATAATAATAATAATAATAATAATAATAATAATAATAATAATAATAATAATAATAATAATAAGTAACTACCTCAAAATAGGCTAAAAATAAACTGCCCACGACTGGACTCGAACCCACGACCTCTCCATTTCCCACAAACACGTTTATCCACTCCTCTGCCACTCCATAAACGATCTACTACCCCGGTTTATTTATATATCTATAATCTATATTTTTCTGTAACCCTTTTCTTCTTCTTCAAATCATGATCATAATCATCCCTTATCATATTTTCGGCCCAATAAAAGGTACATGGCCCAACAAGAATAAAGATCGGCCCAATCACATAACCGATCCAAAATCAAAAGGAAAATAATAAGGATCAGTTTTCTTAATTCTATTTCCTAAAACCCATTAGAATTAAGTTAAATCTGTACTTGAGTTTTGAATAAATAACAGTGAGCATAAACATAGAAGAAGCTCACAATAAATCTGTGGTCTTCGATTCTTCATCATCATTCATCATCATATATAACTAGCATCATCATCATCGCTATCATTTATGTATTATTACCATCATTTATTCGTCCAGTTCATCATCATAACCTTACGCCACACAAGAAAACCGAAGTATCAATCTAGGAAGGAAAGTATTGTGGATCACGGCCAAATTAATATCACAACTAAATGTGACACGGCCCAAGAGACAGTCCATATATCCCTCTAATACATGAATGGCCCATCATACCATTTATATTTCTTCGACCCAACTGAATTGTATAACAAAAAATACGCGTAATTTATATTTATTTAACCAAATAGCTAGTGGGTGTCGGCTGCCACTTTATATAAAGCAATAACAATTACATTCAATCAAAGCAAGTGGATTTATTTATCTCCATAAAATAATAAAAGTTGTAGCTGTAAAGATGGGTTGTAGAGCTGTGGTGATTCGCAGAAAGAAAACAGAAAACGAAATTTGAGATGCAAGTTTATACGTGATATTTGATGGTTGTTCATGGTGGTTTGTTGAGGAGGTGTTTTCATGTATCAGTTGAACCAGAAACTCGACCAAACAGAAGCAGTAGTAATTATGATGATGGTGGTGAGTTGTGGTGGTTTTTGCAGCTGAACAACAGAAAAAAACGTCATGGTTTCGAAGAAAGAGAGAAAGGAGAGAGGTGTGATACACAATAAAGTGATCGAAGGTGTTGGGTGGTATGTGGGTTGTTACGGTTCAAGAAAAGAAGAAAAAAAATATATAATAGCAGTAGGTAGCCTTGATTCTTCATCGTTCTCATCATTCATCATTTATGTATTAATTGAAATGACACAACTAACTCATTATCATTGTTGTTGCTGACATATCATCATAGAAGCATACCTGATGGCAACCATAAATGGCTTTCGGTTGGTTGTATCAACGAACTGAAAAATTGTGTGTATAAGGTTTTGTGGTGGTGTTCTTGGTTCGAATCGAAGGAAAAGAAACAGAAGATTAGTAGCAGTTATAGTTCACAATAACAACTCATGGTGACGGTTTTTCTTGAACGTAATCAAAACAGAAATACATATGCAGTAGCATAGCATCGATATAAGTAATGGTGTTTGATGACTCTTTAATCAAAGAATAAGTTTAGAAGAGAGACAGAGATGGGGTGAAGAAGATGGTTTGGTTTTTGTTTTATTTTTCTAACGATAACAGAGATTATATAACGTGCAATATAATTGATTAGATTCTGTAACATGAGTTGATTGGAATTGTATGGTAGTGAAAATTGTGGTCGACAGAATTGCAATCAGGAGCAGAAGAAGAATAAAAATTAAAAGTTGATTAAGATTTCAAACGGATTTTGTTCCTAGTGAAGATGATTTGTACGATCGATTCTTATGTTTCACAAATTAGGAGGCAGAAAACAAAAATCAAACATAGCTTGATTGTGATGCACAACAAAATACATATTTGTTTTGTATCTATATGTATAATACTGTATAATATATAAATAGTTGTATATATATATATATATATATATATATATATATATATATATATATATATATATGTAATTATGTATCCGATTTTTTTATATATCTATTTATATATATCTGTTTATATATATATGTACATAACTCATAAGTTTTGATAATTAACAAATATATTAATACTATTAATAGTATTATTAATAATTAATAATATTACTATTAATAATAATATTATTGATAAATAGACTAGTGAAATATATGATAAATAATAATATGATAATGATAATTAATAATAATGATAATAAAATGATAATAATAATCTTTTTCATGATACTAATAATAATACTAGTTATAATAATATTAATATTATTAATGATAATAATAACATTAATAATAATACAACTTAAACATATCTAATTATATATATATTTTATATTAGAAGTAATAATATTATTAATGCAAATATTAATATTAATATTAACAATAATAATAATGATGAAAGTAATGATACTACTAATATATCAATTATATTTGAACTTGTTTAAATAATAATCGAAACATCAAACGAGTATTACAACTATTTAATATTTATTTTTAATATACATTATTTATATATAGAGATATATTTTAAATAATAATTATTATAATATCCTATTTTTATTTTATTTTACAGAATTAAATTTTAATAGCACTAACATATAATATTTCAAATTATATTTTCAATTACCATATATATATATATATATATATATACACACACACACACACACACACATATCTATTTACAATTAATGGTTCGTGAATCGTCGAAACTAGTCGAAGGTAATTGAATACATGAACATCGTTTCAAAATTTTTGAGACTCAATATTATAGACTTTGCTTATCGTGTCGGAAACATATAAAGATCAAGTTTAAATTTGGTCGAAATTTTCTGGGTCATCACAGTACCTACCCGTTAAAGAAATTTCGTCCCGAAATTTGATTAGGATTATCCTGACTGACAATAAGTATGTTTTCATGACTTTTATGAGTTGGAAATTAGAGTTTTATCAACGATGAACAATATGGATAAAACAATTTGTTTATGTGATGAGTACGAATGAAGTTATCACAAAAGAGTGATATGAGTAAATGCAGGTTCGTCTTAACCGGTGACGTAGTCACGATTGATTTCCTAAATTCAAGGTAAAAGATAGAACTGTCAAGATAATATGTTCTTGATATGTTTAAAGATTAGATAGGATGTAAGAGTCGTGTAACATGGCACCTGATGACGTTACATGGCACCTGATGACGTTATGGTCTGTGAATCATCAAGTTCCATTAGATCCTCAGCATGACTTACTGTAATATAATTATGTTGATCAAGTGTCATTATATTATACTAACTCATGCTTCAATTCCCAACACTACTTCAAAAACATTCATATTTAAATTTTGAATTTTTCAGAATTTTAGAAACTAAAAATAGTTTCTTTTATGATATAACATAGATAGAGCAGAGAGATAATTAATATCGGACAATAATATTTATGAAGATATCTTCAGAAATATTGAGGAAATTAATAAAGAAAGATATGATGATATCTTAGAATTTAAGAATCAAATTGTGATGAAGAAATTCATTCACGATGATTTAGAGCGATTAAGGAGTAAGGTATTCACTAAAGATTTTATCAGAAACAGAATCATCAGGATTCTTTATGTACAAGTTTAGTTCTTGTGATTTGTCCACAGTCTCCTTCATAGTTTCGCATAATCCGCTTTTTGGTACTAAATTTTTCTATTAAGCGTTTCCAACACTCCATTCTTTATCATCAAACTTTCAACTATTTATGGTCGTTTACAGTTTTTGCTGCTTCATCAGCAATTTTCAAAATTTGGAGTATTGATTCATAGATTGAGTGCGTTTCAGAATTTCAGAATGGAAGGCCATAATTCTAAGAGATAAGTGTTATATGTATACATATAACTGTTGATATAGAATCACTGTGAGATGTCGAAATACTGATTGCTAATTCTCAGTAATTGGTATGGCAATTTTTGTTACATGATGCGAATGAGTATATGATAGGGTTTTTAATGAACAAATATAATGGTTCTTCGGAGAGACTTAAGCCGATGAGTAATGAAGTTGCTGGTAAGTTTCTGCTAATGTGATGAGATTTAAATGGTTCCCCAAGAACGATGACGAAAAGGGCATCGTATATATCCAGGTTATAATAAGGTTGTTTTGAACGAAAAGTTGAAGTTGACTTGCTGGAGCTGTGATAAAATTGACTAATTTAGAAAGAGATTGAAAAGTTATTTTCGGTAATAATAACACTAGAGGAATTAACACAGCTACGCGTTAAACGTTTACTCCGTTTCTGAGAGTTTTCAGGTGCATAAATATACACATCAATCTTTCCTTTCTTAGATGAAGTGCGGTTGATTCATCCTCTCGATTGAGGTGTTTTCAAGAATCATGAAAGGTTTGAACGCAGATTGTAATCGTCAAGATACAATTGAGGTTTAAGATGAAATCAAGTGGCAAACTTGAAGAATTGTTTAGTTTCATATGTTATAATCAATATTTTAATTCATTTTAATTGTTCAATGTTAGCAGTCCACAGTTAGCAGTTCAATAATTCATATATATAATATTCGAATTAATTAATACGTATCGTGACCCATTGTATACATGTCTCAGACTCGATCACAACTTAAAGTATATATATTATTGTAGAATCAACCTCAACCCTGTATAGCTAACTCAAGCATTACTGCATATAGAGTATCCATGGTTATTCCAAATAATATATATAGATGCGTCGATATGATATGTCAAAATCTTGTATACGTGTCCCGATATTTAAAGTGCATAAAATAAATAACAGAAATTAAATGACGATAAATAAAATTGCTAGAATATAAATTACGATAATTAAATTGCGATAAATAAAATGTAATCAGTTAGCTAGGAACAGTTAGCGTGGATTCTTAACAAAATTTCTTATAGTTAATTTGTTTGTTTCTAACAAATTTTATTTTGTCCAATGTTTTCTTCATTATGCCACTTGTTGGATTCTGGTAAATCAAAATCTAAATATGAAATTAGATGAAAATGGTTATTCTGCGGTGAATGGATACGTATATCTGTGGATGTAAGTGGGATAGTAAATGATCGTTGAATCAAATTCGAAGAATATACATTGTAACTTATTAATGTGAAATCTGAATATTCCTCGGGTATTACCTGCCCGTTAAAATATTTTCACCATTAACAGTTTGTACAAAAGAATTTTTAATTACAATGTTTATGAAAATATATATACATATATATTTTCTTCAGATGTAATCATGGATTTAATGAGTTAATATGATATTAATCTCATTTGATTTTCGGTTTGAGCTAGAATAAATAATCTCTAAGACTTTAGAGATTACATAATCGCTATGAAGAACGAAGATAATTGATGTAGAACGTCATGTAGAACGTCATGTAGAACGGTGATTATACTCGAGGTACAGAATGAGATGTTGAGGCATGGATTGTTGATGGTACTGGTGTTGTTATTGATGGTACTGTTGGTGCCGGTGATATTGATGAAGCTGGTAATTTTTGCACCATATTCTCCAAATTGATTACTCGAGCGCGAAGCTCGTTGACTTCTCCCATTATTCCGGAATGATTGTCGGTCGGAACGAGCGGATGAATAAGATTTAGAATTGTGGATAGAATATAATCGTGACGAGCTACTCTAGAAATGAGGCTGAAAATGGTGTTTTGGATAGGTTCACCAGTAAGTGTTTCAGGTTCATCGCCAAGAGGTGAATTCTGTTGGTGGAAGGGATCGCCTTCTTCGCGTCTCCATTGATTAAGTAGACTACGAACCCATCAGATGAATTGTGGATGGCTGATTGGTTGATTCATTCTGGTGACACTGCTTTCGGAGCTCGAGTGGAAATCCATATCGGAATAGTTGTCGGAATCCAAGGAACTTGAACTAGTGGTGAGTTCCATTTCGTACGATTGAATAAAGTATTTTTCGATAGGAAATGATTTCCGGCTATCGGATGGTATTCTAATTACATAGAATATCTATATATATAGAACAAAAGATTTCGTAGATTATGGAGGAATTTACGGAATATATCAGGCAAAGTTTACAGTAACAGATAAGCTAAGATATGAATTAGCAGATACGCTAAGATATGAATTTTTGTCTATACACTATTCATGCAATCAATACAGTAAGACGTGTCTAGACTAAGAATGATAAGAAAGTAATTTCCTAGGGATAGTAAGTAGATGATTTCCGACTAGAAATGATAAGCAAAACTTTTGACATGCAGACACGGTCGAAGTCCAGACTCACTAATGCATCTAAACAACTATTAGTTAGACACACTAATGAAAGACCTGGTTCGCTAAGACCACCGCTCTGATACCACATGAGACGACCCATCCTAATCTATAAGGATGAATACAACAACATATGATTACATCGCAAGGTATTTGACCTCTAAATGATACATTTTACAAATATTGCATTCGTTTTTAAAAGACAATCTTTCTTTACATCGAAAGTTGACGGCATGCATACCATTTCATAATATATCCAACTATAATTGACTTAATAATAATCTTGATGAACTCAACGACTCGAATGTAACGTCTTTTGAAATATGTCATGAATGACTCCGAGTAAAATCTCTAAAATGAGCAAATGCACAGCGGAAGATTTCTTTCATACCTGAGAATAAACATGCTTTCAAGTGTTAACCAAAAGGTTGGTGAGTTCATTAGTTTATCGTAAACATTCATTTCCATCATTTTAATAGACCACAAGATTTTCATTTTCATTTCTCATAAATATACGTCCCATGCATAGAGACAAAAATCATTCATATGGATTGAACACCTGGTAACCGACATTAACAAGATGCATATAAGAATATCCCCTATCATTCCGGGACATTCATCGGACATGATAAAACAACATCGAAGTACTAAAGCATCCGGTACTTTGGATGGGGTTTGTTAGGCCTAATAGATCTATCTTTAGGATTCGCGTCAATTAGTAGATCGGTTTACTAATTCTTAGGCTACCAAGCAAAAAGGGGCATATTCGGTTTCGATCATTCAACCATAGAATGTAGTTTCGATTACTTGTGTCTATTTCGTAAAACATTTATAAAAGCGCATGTATTCTCAGTCCCAAAAATATATATTGCAAAAGCATTTAAAAAGGGAGTAATGAAACTCACTCCACAATATTTTGTAGTAAAAATATTCATACGATGATACTGAACAATGCAGGGTTGGCCTTGGATTCACGAACCTATATCAAGTATATATATTAACACGTATAATCCCAATCAGACAAGTTTATGTTTTATTATTAATTGTTATGTTAGTAATTTGTATGTTTCATTAATAACTAAATTAGCTATACTTATTTTATATACTTTAGATAAATAATTAATACTTATTATGAAAATATTAGTGTTGTTATATGATGTGTTTTAAGTATATTCTTATATAGCTATTTATTTGATAATAATATCAATAATAATAAGTAAAAATTTGTATCTTTTTATGTTAATAATAATAGTACTAAAAGTAATTAGATTTAGGAATGATACTGATATTAATAGTTTTGCTAATAATATTAATAATAAAAGTAATGTGAATAATAATAATAATTTTTAATAAAAAAATGATAATAATGAATAGATAAAAATGTTAGTTCTCATAGAAATAATATTTTAAATAATAATGGTACTTTTAATAAAAATGATGATACTAATGATAATTTTAATAATAAAGGCAATCTTATTAAAAATGATATATATTTTTTATAATTTTTAATAATAATAACAATAATAATAATACTAATAATTATAAAATAGTACTAATACTAATGTTAATGATAATAATAATACTTTTAATATTTTTCAGTAATCACCAATGATAGAAATATTAATCATATAATTAATATTAACATAATAACAACCATAATTAATTATAATAACAATAATAATAAGGATAATAATAATAATAATAATAATAATAATAATAATAATAATAATAATAATAATAATAATAATAATAATAATAATAATAATAAGTAACTACCTCAAAATAGGCTAAAAATAAACTGCCCGCGACTGGACTCGAACCCACGATCTCTCCATTTCCCACAAACACGTTTATCCACTCCTCTGCCACTCCATATACGATCTACTACCCCGGTTTATTTATATATCTATAATCTATATTTTTCTGTAACCCTTTTCTTCTTCTTCTTCAAATCATGATCATAATCATCCCTTATCATATTTTCGGCCCAATAAAAGGTACATGGCCCAACAAGAATAAAGATCGGCCCAATCACATAACCGATCCAAAATCAAAAGGAAAATAATAAGAATCAGTTTTCTTAATTCTATTTCATAAAACCCATTAGATTTAAGTTAAATCTGTACGTGAGTTTTGAATAAATAACAGTGAGCATAAACATAGAAGAAGCTCACAATAAATCTGTGGTCTTCGATTCTTCATCATCATTCATCATCATATATAACTAGCATCATCATCATCGCTATCATTTATGTATTATTACCATCATTTATTCGTCCAGTTCATCATCATAACCTTACGCCACACAAGAAAACCGAAGTATCAATCTAGGAAGGAAAGTATTGTGGATCACGGCCAAATTAATATCACAACTAAATGTGACACGGCCCAAGAGATAGTCCATATATCCCTCTAATACATGAATGTCCCATCATACCATTTATATTTCTTCGGCACAAAAAATACGCGTAATTTATATTTATTTAACCAAATCGCTATTGGGTGTCGGCTGCCACTTTATATAAAGCAATAACAATTACATTCAATCAAAGCAAGTAGATTTATTTATCTCCATAAAATAATAAAAGTTGTAGCTATAAAGATGGGTTGTAGGGCTGTGGTGATTCGCAGAAAGAAAACAGAAGACGAAATTTGAGATGCAAGTTTATACGTGATATTTGATGGTTGTTCTTGGTGGTTTGTTGAGGGAGGTGTTTTCGTGTATCAGTTGAACCAGAAACTCGACCAAACAGAAGCAGTAGTAATTATGATGATGGTGGCGACGAGTTGTGGTGGTTTTTGCAGCTGAACAACAGAAGAAAATGTCATGGTTTTGAAGAAAGAGAGAAAAGAGAGAGGTGTGATACACAATAAAGTGATCGAAGGTGTTGGGTGGTATGTGGGTTGCTACGGTTCAAGAAAAGAAGAAAAAAAAATATATAAAATAGCAGTAGGTAGCCTTGATTCTTCATCATTCTCATCATTCATCATTTATGTATTAATTGAAACGACACAACTAACTCATTATCATTGTTGTTGCTGACATATCATCACAGAAGCATACCTGATGGCAGCCATAAATGGCTTTCGGTTGGTTGTATCAACGAACAGAAAAATTGTGTGTATAAGGTTTTGTGGTGGTGTTCTTGGTTCGAATCGAAGGAAAAGAAACAGAAGATTAGTAGCAGTTATAGTTCACAATAACAGCTCATGGTGACGGTTGTTCTTGAACGTAATCAAAACAGAAATACATATGCAGTAGCATAGCATCGATATAAGTAATGGTGTTTGATGACTCTTTAATCAAAGAATAAGTTTAGAAGAGAGACAGAGATGGGGTGAAGAAGATGGTTTGGTTTTTGTTTTATTTTTTTTAACGATAACAGAGATTATATAACGTGCAATATAATTGATTGGATTCTGTAACATGAGTTGATTGGAATTGTATGGTAGTGAAAATTGTGGTCGACAGAATTGCAATCAGGAGCAGAAGAAGAATAAAAATTAAAAGTTGATTAAGATTTCAAACGGATTTTGTTCCTAGTGAAGATGATTTGTACGATCGATTCTTATGTTTCACAAATTAGGAGGCAGAAAACAAAAATCAAACATAGCTTGATTGTGATGCACAACAGAATACATATTTTTTTTGTATCTATATGTATAATACTGTATAATATATAAATAGTTGTATATGTATTGATATGTATATATAATCATATTATATATATATATATATATATATATATATATATATATATATATATGTATATGTAATTATGTATTTGATTTTATATATATATCTATTTATATATATCTGTTTATATATATGTACATAACTCATAAGATTTGATAATTAACAAATATATTAATACTATTAATAGTATTATTAATAATTAATAATATTACTATTAATAATAATATTATTGATAAATAGACTAGTGAAATATATGATAAATAATAATATGATAATGATAATTTTAATAAATTTAATTAATAATAATGATAATAAAATGATAATAATAATCTTTTTCATGATACTAATAATGATACTAGTTATAATTGTAGCGACCCGACAAAATCGTCATTGACGGCGTCGTTAACTTAGGTCCCGTTGCGTGGTCGTAGTCCTTATATGAGACGCGTTTGACCAAAATTATGTCACATTCATTTGAAAAGTACAAGATTTACAATGTTTAGTTTACCAAACGGATCGACAACAAGTTTAAGTTTACAAATGTAGTAAAATATAAATGAAATAACTTGCGACATAATTAGTTTAAAATCACGGTTGTTATAAACAGCGTAAGTATGTATGTATGCTTGACTCCAAGCAAGTAATCAGAGTGTATGCATGTATGCTTGACCCCAAGCAAGTATGAGTGTATGCGGAAGCATGTATCAAATAGCCATGTATGAACCTGAGAAACATATAGAAAACTGTCAACGAAAAACGTTGGTGAAATCATAGGTGTATTAGTAAACGTGCCTTTGAACCACAAGATTTAATATAAGTTGATTATCCAAATCGTTTGCATTCCAAAAGTTGTTATTCGTGAGCACCCAATTATCAATGCTTAACCAACGTTACCCCATCACAAATAGTGTTAGAACATACACTGTTTCTCGAAAATATATTTCATCCGCTAACAGTAGCGAACCGTCCGAATAAGGCTCGTCAAGCCCATGTGATCACATAATATAAGTTCTCGCTTACACCCTGCAAGTGTAACTAATGATAATCGAATTGAGGCTTTTTGTTCTAACTCACACGTGGAATGTTTGTTTTCGTACTTGTGTTCAAAGCATAAAAGTATGTAGTATAAAACCGTATATGTTTCTCATCCCATGATTTAAAAGTATAAAAGTTGTTGAAAGATGGGACTATGATCTCACCTCGAGTGCACGAGTATAAATGTACTTCACAAAGTAAATGTGTGCATGAAAGTTGCTTAGCCTCGACCTAAACAAGTAAGTTGTATAAATTAACCGGTTACGACACAAGGTCGGGCGAAATGTGTTCAATTAGTCCTATGGCTCGTTACGACTCGAATATATAGCATGTGAATCACGTTGTCAAGTTTCATGCAAGAATCAAGTATAAAATAAGATTAGAACGATTGCATAAGTGTTTTGTTATGTTTGACTAAAAGTCAAACTTGGTCAAAGTCAACGAAAGGTCTACGGGGTCGGGTCGGGTCCCGAACTATTTTCCTGAGCTTAGAAGTCATGTATAAGCATGTTGGCCAAGTTTCATATTGATCGGGGGTGCGTAGCATACTTAGAATTAAGCGAAATTTGACATTTTTGGGCAGTCTGCCTCAGATGCGCCGCATCTGAGGCAGATGCGCCGCGCCGCATCTGCATCTGTATCAGCCAGTTCTGGGCAGTTTAACACTTAGACGATTTCAACTTCAAACGATCATAACTTTTGACTCGTTAACATTCAAAACACGTATCTTATATCGTTGGAAAGGTAATTTAAAGAGAAATACAACTAAACACATTTCATCAATCAATTCCATCATTAACAACAAAGGAAACCTCAATAAATGATTATTAAACGTTCAAAATCAACGTTTCAAGTTCATAAAACGCATTTCTTGACTCAGGAATCCAATTCACACATATGATACGCCGTTTTGAAGGTATTGAAACATACATTACAACTAATCACTAACTAATAACATTTCATAGCATTCAAAGCATCAAAAGTTCGTTTTAGAGTTCATCAAACCCTAATCAAAATCATGAATTCAACCATTTTGTAAATGAAGCTTTTCTAAATTAACCTACACATCAAAATGAAGCTAATGATGCTAGTAACACATTTAATACATGAACTTTAACATTTAAACAACATTTAGTCACCCAAAATTCAAGATTAAGCAAACTCATTTCAAATGTTCAAACTAGTTACTCAAAACAACAAATCGAGCAAGTAAATCATATATTCATGCTAGACATGAGCCATAGACACTAACTAACACCATTTCAAGTATATAAAATGAATTTAGAGAAATCTAGTATTTTTAAAAAGTTACCCAAACGAGATGAAATTGGTACCAAAATGTAGAGGATGAAGAGAGAATTCTAAATATGTAATTTGTTTCGATGTTTGCTTCTCCAATCGGATTTAGATGATGATTGAATGGATTGAGAGAAAAAGAGTGTTCTTGAGCTAGAGAGAAAAAGGGAGAAGAGAGGTGAAGTGAATGAGTGGTGATGGTGGGGTTTGACTAGTTGACCTAGTCAACTAGTTAGACCCCTTTGCAACTTTGGTCCCTCGAGTTTCAAAGCGGGTGCGGGAATTAACCAAACGAATATTTTAAAAACGTTCGAGTAAACGAGTGATGTTATAATTAAATAACGGGAATATTATCAACGTTAGTTAACGAAAGACGTGAATTTAGATAACAAAAGGTATTATCTAAAAAAAACGGTGTTAAAAATAAATTTAACGGAAAAACGCGGGATGTTACATTATCTACACCTTAAAAGAAATTTCGTCCCAAAATTTAGTTGGAAGTAATAGTTGTTGCTTCTTCTTCAAAACCTTGCGTTGCCAATTCTATGAATAAGTGAAGGTACTTGTGACGACCCGAAAATTTCTGACTAAATTTAAACTTTATCTTTATATTATTCTGACACGATAAGCAATGTTTGTTAAGTTAAATCTCAAGGATTTTAAACTATGTTTATACATTCATTTAAACCTCGACCAAATTCCAATGATTCACGAACCATTAAATGAACATATATGAATATGTATGTATATGTGTATATGTTATAAATTGAAAATGTCAACAAAGTTTTTAAACGTATAATGCTTTATATGAACGTATTTGTTTCAATATGATTATCGACGAAATTAAAAAAATATATATATATTAAATGATTGGATTATCATAAACATTGAATTATGATTACAAGTCTCTGTTGAGAGGTCCACTATGATTTAAGAAAATCTATTCCTCTTAACGATATTCGGAATAATTTGTAAAGCTATTTATAAATAAAAATAAAAAGTGTCATTTACGAAAGTTAGACAAAAGCTAGTGGAGAATTGGTTTCCATAATATTCTATTAATCTATTTTCAAACGTACAAAAACGTTTTCAGTTTAAAAAGAACTTTATTATTAAAACGTATATAACTTTTCTAAATATCTAGAATCACTTTTGACAACTCATTATTTAACCAGTATAATAAATATAACGATATTTATATTTTATTTTATTAAATATATATAACGATTTAAATTAATATTATATATTTTTACGCGTATTATACATACATAATTTTTATACATTTACTATACCTTTACTTTACTTTTACTTACTTTAACTTTAATAATTCACTTTAATAATTCATACTTTAATAATTCACTTTAATAATTCAAAAATCTATTATAAATAGAATTCAATAGGTTTCATTATTTCATAGAAACTTGAAAATATATTTCTCTAAACTCTCTCAATCGATTTACATATATATATATATGTATATATATATATATATATATATATATATATATATTTGCTCTGTATTATTTCAAGATATTATTAGTATACATAAAATATTACGACGGAGTGATGTTCGAGTGATTTCAAAATAGTTTTTTAAATGAGTCGAAGCTAAGAAAATTATGGGTTATAGCTATGGAGGTGATGGGTATGCTCATGAGGTCAATCCAGTGTTTATCATCTCCGTTGCGTCTACGTACTTTCCTGCAATATTGAATCTCAATATTGATACGTGAGCACTCATAACTTAACTTTTATATATCAATAGTGTATCCCTGACTAGTGCTCGAGTATATAGGATTATGCATGCTTGTACATTCGATATTGTCCTTAGATAGGTTTGTTGAATCCTGAATTAGATACATATGCTACTGAGATAGGGTATATGATATGCATGTCATTGAAAAGCTAGCGAAAAATTAAGAACTTTTCATTTAGATATCGAATGGTTTCGATGAACGGATTTGAAGTTATAGTCAACTGAATTTTAGTAATATTGTTAAAATGATTATTATTACTATCGTCGTTATTATTTTAATAGAAATATCATTGTTATTATAAAATATCATTATTACTATTATGTTAGTATTATCATTTTATAACATTTTTAGTAAATATAAATATTGTTATTTTTTTATAGAATAATAATAATTATTATTACAAAATAATACAACTTTTACTTATTATTATTATGATCAATATTATTTTATCAAATAAATAGGGGATACAAAGATATTTTTTCACCACGCGTAATATAATTACATTAATAATACTTACCACTATAGTTTTACGATATTAAGTGAACTTTATAAATTTTACTACTTAAGATATATAAAAGTATATTTTATCATATATAAACGTTAATATAAAATTTTTATTAATAAATGACTTTTATTATTATAAAATCTAATAAATATATTTAAATATATAAAACGACTATAGTTAAGTTATATAATAAACACGTATAAATTTTAGAAGTCATTTTGGGTCAAGTTGACTTTTGTTGACTTTTGCATATTAGTCTCGAGCATTAGGACTGTGGTACACTATGACTTGACCAAAAATTGTTAGACAAATATTGACCAACATATAAATATATATAATTAATATAGGTTCGTGAATCTCAGGCCAACCTTGCACTTGTTAAATGACGTTATATGTATTTTTACTACGAAATACAGTATGGTGAGTTTCATTTGCTCCCTTTTATATATATTTTTGGGACTGAGAATACATGCGCTATTTTTTTATAAATATTTTACGAAATAGGCACAAGTACTAAAACTAATTCTACGTGGGTTTAAACCAAAAATATACCCTTAGCTTGGTAACATTAAACTACTTGTCTATGTACGGTAGGCGCGAATCCTAAAGATAGATCTATTGGGCCTGACAAACCTCATCCTGACTATGGGATGCTTTAGTACTTCGAGGTTATTTTAAACACACATGATCTGGTGTACTTCAGAGGGTAAAACATGAACGTTAAGGCTTGTTACCGGGTGCCTACAATTTATAGAATACTTTTATACACTTGCGAGTGTACATATATTTATAAACGGAAATCTTGTGGTCTATTAATATATTGAAATGATTGTTATGATAAACCTATGAACTCACCAACCTTTTGGTTGACACTTTAAAGCATGTTTATTCTCAGGTATTAAAGAAATCTTCCGCTGTGCATTAGCTCATTTTAAGGATATTACTTGGAGTCATTCATGGCATATTTTGAAAGACGTTGCATTCGAGTCATTGAGTTCATCAAGATTATTATTATGTCAATTATAGTTGGATGTATTATGAAATGGTGTGCATGCCGTCAACTTTCGTTGTAAAGAAAGTTTGTCTTTTAAAATCGAATGCAATGTTTGTAAAATGTATCATATAGAGGTCAAAATACCTCGCGATGTAATCAACTATTGTGAATCGTTTATAATGTATATGAACGGGTCCTTTCAGTTGGTATCAGAGCGGTGGTCTTAGCGAACCAGGTCTGCATTAGTGTGTCTAACTGATAGTCGTTAGGATGCATTAGTGAGCCTCGACTTCGACCGTGTCTGCAGGTCAAAAGTTTTGCTTATCATTTTTGTCAGAAATTGCTTGCTTATCATTCTTAGTCTAGACACATCTTACTGCATTGATTGCATGAATAGTGTATAGATAAAATTCATATCTTAGCGTATCTGCTAATCCATATCTTAGCGTATCTGTTACTGTAAACTTTGCCTGACATATCCCGTAATTTCCTCCGTAATCTACGAAATCTTTTGCGCTATATATATAGATATTCTATGTAATTAGAATACCACCCGATAGCCGAAAAATCATTTCATATCAAAAAATCCTTTATTCAATCGAACGAAATGGAATTCGTCATTAGTTCAAGTCCCTCGAATTCCGATATGGAATCCCACTCAAGCTCCGAAAGCAGTGTGACCAGAATGGATCAACCAATTAGCCATCATCTATTCTGGATGAATTGGGGATAGGTTCGTAGCCTCCTCAATAATTGGAGACAAGAAGAAGGTGATCCCTTCCATCCACCACATTGCCCTCTTGGCGATGAACCTAAAGCACTTACCGGAGAACCGGTCCGAAAGAGTATCTCGTCACGATTATATACTACATCAAATTCTAGATTTTATTTATCCGCTCGTCCGAACCGACAATCACCCCGGTGTAATAGAAGAAGTCAACGAGCTTCGCGCTCGAGTAGTGGCTTTAGAGAATATGGTGCAAGAGTTACAAACACCAACAAATAACGAAGTATTAATTCATAATTTCAATTTTATTGAATAAATACTCCGTAAAAGTTATGTAATTTCTAAAGTCTTTAGGGATTATTCAGTTCTAGTTTCAACCGTAAATCAAATGAGTTTAATTTAATATTAACTCATTAAATCTATGTTACATCTGAAGAAAATATGCACATATATATTTTCATAAAGACTGTAATAAAATTCTGTTGTACAAAATATTAATTGTGAATTTTTTTTTAACGGGTAGGTAATACCCGAGAGATATATAAATTCACAATTAATATGTTACATTTTTCGAATCTGATTAAGCAAATCATCAACTATACTCCCAAAATCTCACAACAATATACATTCTTGTATAGAAATCAAAACAACCATTCTCACCCAAATTTGATTACGCATTCTGATTTTGACAAATCAAAATCCAAGTCATGATTTAACAGAAGACATCACTCTTAGATTCCTACATCTTTCAAAGCTATACTTTGACTTCAAAACTGTGTTAGAACATCATATGTATATTAACGATTACAAACTGTGTTCAAACTCTCCGAAGTTTTTGAAGACACTTCAAACAATGAACAATCGAGATGATGATCCAACCACATATTACCCACATTTATGTACCTAAAAAGCTCTCGAAGCCAAAGTCATAGTTCGATGCGTATCCGTGTCAGACCCTTTGACATTTATTAGCTAAAATGACTTTTCAATTCTTTTTCAAAGTAGACAGTTTTGTCACAGCTCCAGCAAGTCAACTTCGACTTTTCAGTCGGACTAGTCTTATTATAACCTCGATAGATACGTTGCCCTTTCGTCATCGTTACTGGGGACCTTTCATATCTCGCCACCTTAGCAATAAACTTACCAACAACTTCAATTATCTTTGACTTTTCGAAAAATCATTATATTTATTGAAATCACATCATTTACTCATTCGCATCTTGTAACGAGAATTGTCATACGAATCATCAGAAAACAGTAACCAGTATTTTGAAATCTCGCAGCATGTCTACGCCAACATTTATATGTGTACGTAAAACGTCTATCTCCTGGACTTACATACTTTGAATGTGAAGTTCTGAAAAATATTTTGAACTGCAAACTAGTTCTTGAAATGCTGACGAAGCATCAAAAAACTGTAAACGATCTTAACAGTAAAAAGTTTGATGACAAAGAATAGTAAGGTGGTAAAACTGAGAAAAAGAGAAGGTTTGAAACTGGAAAACAGATTGAACAGACTATGAAGGAGGCTGTGGACAAATCACAAAGACTAAATCTGCCTTCAAAGAATCCAAATGATTCAGTGCCTGCTAAAGTCATTAACGAATACCTTACTCTTTATTCTAAACCTTTACAGACAAATCTTCATCATCATCCATCAATATTAGAAATTCTAAGATATTATCATATCTTTCATTATAAATATCCGCGATATTTCTGAAGATATTTTCACAACTAATCTTATCTGAAGTCATTTATCTCTTTGCGCTATCAGTGTTACATCATATAAGAAACTATTAGTTTCTATATTCTATAAACTTTCGAGTTTAAATTATGAATGTTTTGAAGTAGTGTTGGGAACTGAAGCATGAGTTAGTATAATATAATGACACTTGATCAACGTGATTATATTACAGTAAGTCATGCTGAGTTTCTAATGGGACATGATGATTCACAGACCATGTCGTCATCATGTTCCATGTTACATGACTCTTGTATTCTATTTAATCTCTAAAAATATCAAGAATATATTTTCTTGATGATTCGGTCTTTTCAGGGTATTCTGGTAAATTAACAAATCAAGATCGTGCCATTACCATTTCCTTCTTAGAACATTAACTATGTTCATTCTGAAATTCATATCTGCGAATACTGGACCATTACAAATGTTGCTTAATCGCAAGAAGAAGAAACGAAAGGACAAAACTCCAAAATAGAAATTGGAGTATAAATCGCAGCAAATAGAAGGGAGCATTAACTGCGGATGTCAATGATTATAGAAGACAAAAGCAGGGGCTTTGAAATATAAGGAAAGATATAAAACCCAACAACCACCCAAAAATTATAAACCGTATATATCGATGCATATAGCAATATAAAGATACGGAAGAACTAAAAACACTATAAAACCGAGAGTATAGTAGAAGTAAATAGATTCTTCCGGAGGCAGATAAAAAAGAAGAATGACAGATATGAAAGTGAGGAGTATATCGAGAATCAGTACTGGATGAAGCATATTGACAAATACTTTAAAATATGAGTTGAGGGAGAAAGAATAGAAGGTGTGAGTTGTAAGGAAACGAAGAAGGTGGATTTATAGTGAAATACTCGACAGAGAAATCAAGATGGATTATCGTATTAATTCGAAGAGAATCATAATCTCCTTAATCACCGAAGCATCAAATCCAACATAGATTACAAAGATTTTCTTTAAATTAGGAGATCAATTGTGATGACGTCAAAAGATATGACGAATCACTATAATCTTATTTCCTTCATTTACGATAACTTCCCTCATACGCTTTGAGTAATCGAATTATTTTATCCATACTTCTTAGACATGATAAAACTTCATAATCGTCATAATAACATTCTCATTGTTAGCCATAATGACCTCTATCAAATTTCGGGGACGAAATTTCTTTAACGGGTAGGTACTGTGACGACCCGAAAATTTCCGACTAAATTTAAACTTTATCTTTATATTATTCTAACACGATAAGCAATGTTTGTTAAGTTAAATCTCAAGGATTTTAAACTATGTTTATACATTCATTTAAACCTCGACCAAATTCCAATGATTCACGAACCATTAAATGAACATATATGAATATGTATGTATATGTGTATATGTTATAAATTGAAAATGTCAACAAAGTTTTTAAACGTATAATGCTTTATATGAATGTATTTGTTTCAATATGATTATCGAGGAAATTAAAAAAAAAATATATATATTAAATGATTGGATTATCAGAAACATTGAATTATGATTACAAGTCTCTGTTGAGAGGTCCACTATGATTTGAGAAAATCTATTCCTCTTAACGATATTCGGAATAATTTGTAAAGCTATTTATAAATAAAAATAAAAAGTGTCATTTACGAAAGTTAGACAAAAGCTAGTGGAGAATTGGTTTCCATAATATTCTATTAATCTATTTTCAAACGTACAAAAACGTTTTCAGTTTAAAAAGAACTTTATTATTAAAACGTATATAACTTTTCTAAATATCTAGAATCACTTTTGAAAACTCATTATTTAACCAGTATAATAAATATAACGATATTTATATTTTATTTCATTAAATATATATAACGATTTAAATTAATATTATATATATTTATACGCATATTATACATACATAGTTTTTATACTTTTACTATACTTTTACTTTACCTTTACTTTACTTTTAATTTACTTTAACTTTAATAATTTACTTTAATAATTCATACTTTAATAATTCACTTTAATAATTCAAAAATCTATTATAAATAGAATTCAATAGGTTTCATTATTTCATAGAAACTTGAAAATATATTTCTCTAAACTCTCTCAATCGATTTATATATATATATATATATATATATATATATATATATATATATATATATATATATATATATATATATATATATATATATTTGCTCTGTATTATTTCAAGATATTATTAGTATATATAAAATATTACGACGGAGTGATGTCCGAGTGATTTCAAAATAGTTTTTTGAATGAGTCGAAGCTAAGAAAATTATGGGTTATAGCTATGGAGGTGATGGGTATGCTCGTGAGGTCAATATAGTGTTTATCATCTCCGTTGCGTCTACGTACTTTCCTGCAATATTGAATCTCAATATTGATACGTGAGCACTCATAACTTAACTTTTATATATCAATAGTGTATCCATGACTAGTGCTCGAGTATATAGGATTATGCATGTTTGTACATTCGATATTGTCCTTAGATAGGTTTGTTGAATCCTGAATTAGATACATATGCTACTGAGATAGGGTATATGATATGCGTGTCATTGGAAAGCTAGCGAAAAATTAAGAACTTTTCATTTAGATATCGAATGGTTTCGATGAACGGATTTGAAGTTATAGTCAACTGAATTTTAGTATTATTGTTAAAATGATTATTATTACTATCGTCGTTATTATTTTAATAGAAATATCATTGTTATTATAAAATATCATTATTACTATTATGTTAGTATTATCATTTTATAACATTTTTAGTAAATATAAATATTGTTATTTTTTATAGAATAATAATAATTATTATTACAAAATAATAAAACTTTTACTTATTATTATTATGATCAATATTATTTTATCAAATAAATAGGGGATACAAAGATATTTTTTCACCACGCGTAATATAATTACATTAATAATACTTACCACTAGAGTTTTACGATATTAAGTGAACTTTATAAATTTTACTACTTAAGATATTTAAAAGTATATTTTATCATATATAAACGTTAATATAAAATTTTTATTAATAAATGACTTTTATTATTATAAAATCTAATAAATATATTTAAATATATAAAACGACTATAGTTAAGTTATATAATAAACACGTATAAATTTTAGAAGTCATTTTGGGTCAAGTTGACTTTTGTTGACTTTTGCATATTAGTCTCGAGCATTAGGACTGTGGTACACTATGACTTGACCAAAAATTGTTAGACAAATATTGACCAACATATAAATATATATAATTAATATAGGTTCGGGAATCCGAGGCCAACCTTGCACTTGTTAAATGACGTTATATGTATTTTTACTACAAAATACAGTATGGTGAGTTTCATTTGCTCCCTTTTATATATATTTTTAGGACTGAGAATACATGCGCTATTTTTTTATAAATGTTTTACGAAATAGGCACAAGTACTAAAACTAATTCTACGTGGGTTTAAACCAGAAATATACCCTTAGCTTGGTAACATTAAACTACTTGTCTATGTACGGTAGGCGCGAATCCTAAAGATAGATCTATTGGGCCTGACAAACCCCATCCTGACTATGGGATGCTTTAGTACTTCGAGGTTATTTTAAACACACCTGATCTGGTGTACTTCAGAGGGTAAAACATGAACGTTAAGGCTTGTTACCGGGTGCCTACAATTTATAGAATACTTTTATACACTTGCGAGTGTACATATATTTATAAACGGAAATCTTGTGATCTATTAATATATTGAAATGATTGTTATGATAAACCTATGAACTCACCAACCTTTTGGTTGACACTTTAAAGCATGTTTATTCTTAGGTATTAAAGAAATCTTCCGCTGTGCATTAGCTCATTTTAAGGATATTACTTGGAGTCATTCATGGCATATTTTGAAAGACGTTGCATTCGAGTCATTGAGTTCATCAAGATTATTATTATGTCAATTATAGTTGGATGTATTATGAAATGGTGTGCATGCCGTCAACTTTCGTTGTAAAGAAAGTTTGTCTTTTAAAACCGAATGCAATGTTTGTAAAATGTATCATATAGAAGTCAAAATACCTCGCGATGTAATCAACTATTGTGAATCGTTTATAATGTATATGAACGGGTCCTTTCAGTACTTCCTTGGGCATTTCAACAAACTTTGACGGTCGGGATTTTACGTTGTTTTAAGGTTCGGCTTTACGATCCATAATTTCAATCGGTTCTCCTATGAAGTAGAGTTTGTCATCGATAGTAAGCTCATCGAAAGGAATACAAGTTCTTGTTTGGCAAGACACTTTTTCGAGTTTGATATATGGAATGTAGGATGAACGGAGACTCAAACGAGTCGGAAAATCTAAATGGCTAGCAACGGGTCCAAAACACCCCAAGATTTTTAAAAGGATCAAATATCGCGGATTTTGCTTTCTACGTTTCCGAAACGGACTACACCTTCTCAAGGCGCGACTTTTAACGTTATGCGGTCACCCGCTTGGAATTTGAAATGTTTACGTCTAACATCGGCGTAGCTCTTTTGGCGACTACGGGCCGTCTTGAGTCTTTCTTGGATTTGAATGATCTTAACAGTTATTTCATGAATGAGTTCGGGTTCGGTGGTTTGCTTGTCACCTACTTCGGTTCAACAGTTAAGAAAGCGTCAATTGTGGCTATAAGAGTTCTCGAAAGGTGTGGCGTTAATACTCGAATGAAAATTATTGTAGTACTAGAATTCGGCTAAAGGCAAATACTTTTCTCAAGTAAATTTGAAGTTGATAACACAAATTCGTATTACGGTTTCCAAGGTTTGAATCGTATGTTTGTTTGGTCCTTCGGGTTGTGGTTGATGTGTTGTACTTAGGTCTAAGCGTGGTCCTGAGGCTTTTTGTAAGTCTAAAAGTGAAACGAGCATCTCGATCCAAAACGAGGTATATCTCTTCAAATATATTTGAACAAGTTTGTTAGGACCTGAAAACGTTTATTGGAACAAGTTTCTGTTTCTCAAGAATTTCGTGCCGCGGAAGATTTATCGGTTTTCGAAAACTTTTTTTAGAGCAAGTTTCTTATCGATTTCTGAAAACGTTCGTCGGGACTATTCACCCTTGAGGCGAATACTAGTATAACGTGAAGAGTCTCTCTCTCCATTTAGAATTTAGATAAAAGATTTCCTTATACCGAAGTACGAGTGTGATGCGAGGGAAGTTTCTGCCTCGATATGAGCATAAAGAGTATATTGTAGTTCGTCGATAAAATTGCGAGAAAACGAGATAGTATAAACGTATAACATGTGTTTGAAGTTGAAAGAATTTTCCATTCATTTGGAAGCATAAATATGGTTCGACAATAATCGAAGATGTGTCCCGGGTATGGTTGTTATCAATATTCTCGGAGTTTTCGGATATTCAAACAAGAAAAGTGAAGTCGTGTACATGGCACATGGTGGTGATTAGGTTGATCGAGTCCAACCACCATCACGTGTCATTAGAACTTTGGTATGACTTACCGTAATATAACTACGTTGATCAAATGACGTTATATTACGCTAACTCATACCTCCATTCCCCAAGGGAAGTGTATAAATGACGCCTCCATTGATCAAGTTCGTGTAATCGTGAAAATTTAAAATAAACAAAGTGTAATGACGTCTCTAACGTGACTCGTATTGAATCGAAAGAATTTGTGCAACTCTAAAGAAGCGTTCCCCAAGGGAAGTGTATAAATGATTGTTCACGTCAATGCGGTTCAAGTCAAACAATAATGCATTTAGGTACTAAAAGAGTAATGCATCATGATAACGAATAGTACGCAACTGTAGTGATAAGTAGTGACGACGATACTCACCTAGAGTAGTGATGGTAGTAACACGAAAAAGTAGATAGTAAGAAACACCGGTGGGAAACCGATAGTAAGTTGAAACGGTGGCGAATAATAATCCGGGAGACAGAGTTCCCAAACAAGTGTGACTAATGAAGTCGTCATCCATACGTGTATGAATCTTGAATTTACGCGTGTTACCAGAAAGTTGCAGAATACGAGTTCGTATGATGAAAACTTGGTACCATTAAAAAGTTTGCCTAAGAATGATTCAAGTATAATGTACAAGTAGTCAAGTAAGTGCTATCTATAGCAAATGTATGTCAGAATGCAATGATTAACTATCCGGTTGTAGTCTAGATTCACTAATGCGTCTTAACGACTCTGTCAGACACACTAATGCATATCCTAGTTCCCTACAATCAACGCTCTGATACCATCTGTAGCGACCCGACAAAATCGTCATTGACGGCGTCGTTAACTTAGGTCCCGTTGCGTGGTTGTAGTCCCTATATGAGACGCGTTTGACCAAAATTATGTCGCATTTATTTGAAAAGTACAATATTTACAATGTTTAGTTTACCAAACGGATCAACAACAAGTTTAAGTTTACAAATGTAGTAAAGTATAAATGAAATAACTTGCGACATAATTAGTTTAAAATCACGGTTGCTATAAACAGCGTAAGTATGTATGTATGCTTGACTCCAAGCAAGTAATCAGAGTGTATGCATGTATGCTTGACCCCAAGCAAGTATGAGTGTATGCGGAAGCATGTATCAAATAGCCATGTATGAACCTGAGAAACATATAGAAAACTGTCAACGAAAAACGTTGGTGAAATCATAGGTGTATTAGTAAACGTGCCTTTGAACCACAAGATTTAATATAAGTTGATTATCCAAATCGTTTGCATTCCAAAAGTTGTTATTCGTGAGCACCCAATTATCAATGCTTAACCAACGTTACCCCATCACAAATAGTGTTAGAACATACACTGTTTCTCGAAAATATATTTCATAACGGCAGCGAACCGTCCGAATGAGGCTCGTCAAGCCCATGTGATCACATAATATAAGTTCTCGCTTACACCCTACAAGTGTAACTAATGATAATCGAATTGAGGCTTTTTGTTCTAACTCGCCCGTGGAATGTTTGTTTTCCTACTTGTGTTCAAAGCATAAAAGTATGTAGTATAAAACTGTATATGTTTCTCATCCCATGATTTAAAAGTATAAAAGTTGTTGAAAGATGGGACTATGATCTCACCTCGAGTGCACGAGTATAAATGTACTTCACAAAGTAAACGTGTGCATGAAAGTTGCTTAGCCACGACCTAAACAAGTAAGTTGTATAAATTAACCGGTTACGACACAAGGTCGGGCGAAATGTGTTCAATTAGTCCTATGGCTCGTTACGGCTCGAATATATAGCATGTGAATCACGTTGTCAAGTTTCATGCAAGAATCAAGTATAAAATAAGATTAGAACGATTGCATAAGTGTTTTGTTATGTTTGACTAAATTGCATAAGTGTTTTGTTATGTTTGACTAAAAGTCAAACTTGGTCAAAGTCAACGAAAAGTCAATGGGGTCGGGTCGGGTCCCGAACTATTTTCCTGAGCTTAGAAGTCATGTATAAGCATGTTGGCCAAGTTTCATATTGATCGGGGGTGCGTAGCATACTTAGAATTAAGAGAAATTTGACATTTTTGGGCAGTCCGCCTCAAATGCGCCGCATCTGAGGCAGATGCGCCGCATCTGCATCTGTATCAGCCAGTTCTGGGCAGTTTAACACTTAGACGATTTCAACTTCAAACGATCATAACTTTTGACTCGTTAACATTCAAAACACGTATCTTATATCGTTGGAAATGTAATTTAAAGAGGAATACAACTAAACACATTTCATCAATCAATACCATCATTAACAACAAAGGAAACCTCAATAAATGATCATTAAACGTTCAAAATCAACGTTTCAAGTTCATAAAACGCATTTCTTGACTCGGGAATCCAATTCACACATATGATATGCCGTTTTGAAGGTATTGAAACATACATTACAACTAATCACTAACTAATACATTTCATAGCATTCAAAGCATCAAAAGTTCATTTTATAGTTCATCAAACCCTAATCAAAATCATAAATTCAACCATTTTGTAAATGAAGCTTTTCTAAATCAACCTACACATCAAAATGAAGCTAATGATGCTAGTAACAAATTTAATACATGAACTTTAACATTTAAACAACATTTAATCACCCAAAATTCAAGATTAAGCAAACCCATAATGTTCAAACTAGTTACTCAAAACCACAAATCGAGCAAGTAAATCATATATTCATGCTAGACACGAGCCATAGACACTAACTAACACCATTTCAAGTATATAAAACGAATTTAGAGAAATCTAGTGATTTTAGAAAGTTACCCAAACGAGATGAAATTGGTACCAAAATGTAGAGGATGAAGAGAGGATTCCAAATATGTAATTTGTTTCGATGTTTGCTTCTCCAATCGGATTTAGATGATGATTGAATGGATTGAGAGAAAAAGAGTGTTCTTGAGCTAGAGAGAAAAAGGGAAAAGATAGGTGAAGTGAATGAGTGGTGATGGTAGGGTTTGACTAGTTGACCTAGTCAACTAGTTAGGCCCCTTTGCAACTTTAACGACCCATCAAAGTACACTTGACGACCATCGTTATCTTGGTCCCACAGCTTGATCATAACTCTATATGAATTTAATAAATAACCTTGCATTCTTTATTTAAAAATGATTTCCTATAAAGGAAACCTATCAAAATATGTAAGTTTAGAAAAACCATACACTATTTCTTAACTAAAAGTTAACCAAAACCAAGTCAACAGCATCCACTATTAAACGTACCAAAATAGAATGCAAGTTAATGTTTAACAAAAGATGCCATCATAAATATGCAGACTCTCTAAGCACAGCGGAAGCAATCAATCATGGACCTGAGAATAAAACATGCGAGTAACTGTCAACAAAAATGTTGAGTGAATTATAGGTTTAATATTGCAAATAATATTTAATTTAAACAATAAAAATTTATGTTTGAAAACATAAAAACTCCTTTTCGGACCACAAAATTATATGCTAGAAAACATATAAAAACATTATTCCATTTACCGTGAGCCACCTGGTAACCACTTAACCATTTATTTACCCTTGCCAAACACAATAAATAATATACACCGAACAAGTGTATCTACAACAAAATACGAAGTACTAAACATTCCGATTATAAATTGCTAGCGCGACTAGCTCGAAATGGGGTTGTCAAACCCGATAGATCTATCCGTAGGATTCGCGTTCACCAATAGAAACCAGTGATTACAGTTACCAGACTAGGCAATATTTTTGTTCAACTCACAATGAATAAGTTAAACCAACTTCCACTTGTGTCCAAAATATAAAATAAATTGTATGTATTCTCATCCCAAAAGATTTAAAATAGAAAATGGGACTATAACTCACCTTAAAGCAAAAGAAGTAACCACACAAAAATGCGAACAGCAAATGAAGTAAGTGATCAAGAATGATCACAACGCCGACCTATAAATAAAGCAGGTCGATATAAATAACTAACTTAGGTCAAGTCTTAGTATGATAGCTATTGTACATGTTGCAAGTAGACATAGAACAATACTCAGCATGCATCGGTTTGATCGGAACAGCGTACGGACACACATTTTCTATTTTTAGAAAGTTTCTATTTTTAGAAGGTTTCCATTTTTGGAAAGTTTCTATTTTAGGAAAGTTTCTATTTTAGGAAAGTTTCTATTTTTGGAAAGTTTCTATTTTAGGAAAGTTTCTATTTTTGGAAAGTTTCTATTTTTGAAAAGTTTCTATTTTAGGAAAGTTTCTATTTTTGGAAAGTTTCCAAATTTAGAAAGTTTCTATTTTTAGAAAGTTTTTAAGTTAGGAAAGTTTCCTTATTTAGAAAGTTAACAAAAGTCAACTGAAAGTCAAAGTCAACCAAAAGTCAACTTAAAAGTCAACCTTGGTCAAACATAGTCAACATTAATTTTAAAAGTATAAGTTGTAGTAGTAATATAAGTTATAATGTTTATTAAAGTTAAATATGTATAATTATGTCATAACATAAGTTTAATTAAATTAAAATGAATTGTTAAGTTAACATAAGTTTAAATGATATAATTAATATAACCTAAGTATTTAATTAATTAATTAATTAAATATTAGACATAATATAAGTATTATTATTTAATAATAAATTTTAATCATATCAAAAGTATTATTAATTAATAATGAATTATTAATCATACCATAAGTTTTTAATTATAATTATTAAATCATAAGTATTTAATAATTAAATCATAATTAAATAATAACTAAGTCTTATAATAATTAAATAATTATTTAATCCTTATTATAAGTCTTATTATAATAATCTCATAATATAAGTTTAATACTTATCATAAGTATTTTCATTAATAATAAAAGTATTATTAATCATAAGTTTAATTAAAAGTTTAATTAAATCATAAGTAATAATTAAATGATATAATAAATGTATATCATAAGTCTTAAATTATAATAATTACTTTTATATCATAAGTAATTTAATAATAATGAGAATCATTATTTATATCATAAGTTTTAATAATTAATCATAAGTTTTAATTAAAAGTTCATCGGGTCAAAACTTGAGCCCCGGGAATCGGTTTTCGGCGAGTCTTATATATATCTTCGCCTAACCAACCCACCCAAAATATTAGTATGCTCAAGAACATCCCAAGAATAGTCACCAAGTCATGACTTACAGCTCTTAATCAGTTTGGACCTTTAATCCGCTCAAAAACGTGTTTTAGTCATAACGGGTGATCCGTGGCTCGGATTTCGATGACCCGAACATGAAAGTTCATTCCATCATCAATCCTAACACACTAGTACACCCTAAGGACTCTAAAAATGATCACAAAGTCGGACCAAACCTAGTTCAATTCGTTTTCATAGTTTAATCTCCACATAACACCATTTTAATCATAACTAGACATCCGGGAATCGAAATGACATGAATCCGGAGTCTAAAATTAATGCCTTGATGGGAGGAACTCATCTAGACACTTTAATTTCACTTTTATAACAGTTAAATTTCCATAAAATAACAAACAAGCTTCTGTCCCAAATTAATCAAACCGAAAACATGAATTAACGAGCATTTCTACGCATACAATCAACAATACAATAACATATAAGCATTATACTATCATTATAACATATAAAAATAGAAAAGTTAAAGAAAAATTAAAAAGCTAGGGTTAGGGTTTATACCCTAATCAAGAATTGATTTATATGAACGCGTAGAGAAGAACGAGAGCAATCCGATTATGTAAAAAGCCCTATGATCCAAGCTTGATTTGATGATGATGATGGTAAGAAGGTGACGGCTAAGAAAAAAAGAAAAGAGGAAGAGGAGAGAAATTAGATTTAGGGAAAAACAAGGAAATGTAAAATGATAATGAAATGAAAAATGAAAAAAATGAAAATGGGGAGGGGGGTCCCATTTGGCCGAATTTTTGATGGTGTGGGCCCCTTTATGGCCCAACTTTGATAAATAAAAGAATTCTTGTGGCCCGAATACCCGAACGAAAACCCGAAACGCGAAAACACCGCTACGCGATTAAATATTCAGAGAGATAACGCACACGCGACAAATAAAATATATAAACACTATATATGATCATATGACATCAAAATATCATATTTAAAATAATTTGGATTTAAAAATCCCAAAAGTTTGACCGTTGGTTTGAAAACCGAAAAGATTCGCCGGATAGAAATCCACGACACGTAGAAACGTACAACTTAAAATATGAATACAAATATTCACATAACACATAATAATTAATATATTATTACAAAAATAATAATATAGATCATAGAAATGACGTGGCACGAATAACAATTAACGGTCGTTAAATAATTAACGGTAAAAGATAACGGAAAAAGTAGGGTCGTTACAGTACCTTCCCGTTACGAAAATTTCGTCCCGAAATTTAAGCAGGTGCAGGGGTTTACTCAGCATCTGGGAACAAATGCGGGTACTTCTGCTTCATCTGATCTTCACGCTCCCAAGTGAACTCGGGGCCGCGTCTGGCGTTCCATCTAACTCGAACAATAGAAATTCTACTCTGCTTGAGAGTCTTAACATCTCGATCCATAATTTCAACAGGTTCCTCAATAAAATGTAGTTGCTTATCAACATGAAGCTCCTTCAGAGGAATAGTCTTATCGGCCTCAGCCAAACACTTCTTCAAATTCAATACGTGAAAAACGTCGTGAACAACACTGAGTTCTTTTAGCAATTTCAAACGATAAGCCACGGGTCCAACTCTCTCAATAATCTCAAACGGTCCAAAAAAACGAGGATTCAACTTTCCCCTTTTACCAAAATGTATCACGCCCTTCCAAGGTGATACCCTCAACATAACACGATCACTGACCTGAAATTCAATGTCGTTCCTTCTCTTATTGGCATAGCTCTTTTGCCGACTTCTGGCGGTTCTCAAACTTTCCTTAATCTGTACGATCTTCTCGGTAGTCTCATGAATAATTCCTGGACCTGTGAGTTGAGCATCCCCAACCTCATTCCAGCAGACAGGAGACCTACACTTTCTACCATACAGCGCTTCAAAAGGTGCGGCTTAACACTTGCATGATAGCTGTTTATTATAAGAAAATTCAGCCTGTGGCAAATACTTATTCCAACCAGTACCAAAATCAATGATGCATGCTCGTAACATGTCTTCCAACGTTTGAATGGTCCTTTCACTCTGACCATCTGACTGTGGATGATAAGCAGTGTTCATATCCAATTTAGTTCCCAAAGCATCTTGTAAGGACTGCCAAAACCTCGATGTAAATCGACTATCTCGGTCCGAAATAACACGGGAACACCATGTCTAGAAACAATCTCCTTCAAATACAAACAAGTAAGCTTCTCCATCGAATCCGTTTCTTTAATCGACAAAAAGTGAGCTGACTTTGTGAGTTGATCTACAATCACCCAAATGGTATCATAGTCACCCGCAACCCTCGGTAACTTTGTAATAAAATCCATCGTAATCCCTTCCCACTTCCACTCGGGAATCTCAGGTTGCACCAAAACTCCAGACGGTTTCTGATGTTCAGCTTTAACCTTAGCACAGGTCAAATACTTAGCCACATACGTAGCCACATCAGCTTTCAAATTAGGCCACCAATACAGCTCCTTAAGATCATGATACATCTTTCCTGAACCAGGATGAATAGAGTACCCAAACTTATGAGCTTCATCTAAAACAAGTTGTCGCAAAACACCAAATTTCGGAACCCCAAGACGTCCCGCAAAAATACCGAGTGCCATCGGTTCGTACCTTAAACTGTTTACTTAAGCCTCTGACCTTCCCGTTACGAAATTCTCCTCCTTCAAGGCTTCTTGCTGAGCTGCAAGAATCTGCATTGCGAGGTTTGTTCGAATGGTCCTATTTGAGGCTCTAAACCTGCGAGGTTCAATTCTCTCTTTTCGACTTAACGCAGCGGCCAAAACATTGGTCTTTCCCCGGAATGGCTAAAGGAGTTCACAATCATAATCGTTCAACAATTCAACCCATCTTCGCTACCTCATATTCCACTGTCTTTGATCAAAGATATGTTGAAGACTTTTGTGATCACTGTACACCGTACATTTGACCCTATATAAGTAATGTCTCAAATCTTGAGTGCGAACACAACAGCTTCCAACTCTAAATCATGGGTTGTATAATTCTGCTCGTGAATCTTCAACTGGCGTGACGCGTACACAATAACTTTCTTTTGTTACATTAAAACACAACCAAAGCCCCGACGCGAAGCATCACAATAAACAACAAAATCATCATTACCTCAGGTAGTGATAATATTGGAGCTGTAGTCAACTTCTTCTTCAAAGTTTGAAAGGCAATCTCTTGTTCATCCTTCCACTCGTACTTCTTCCCTTATGCGTTAAAGCAGTCAGAGGTTTCGCTATACGAGAGAAATCTTGAATGAACCTTCTATAGTAACCTGCCAACCCTAGAAACTGAAAAATCTGAGTAGGAGTTTTTGGAATTTCCCACTTTTCAATCGCCTCAATCTTGGCAGGATCAACTTGTATTCCCTGTTTACTAACAATATGTCCAAGGAATTGAACTTCTCTTAATCAGAAAGCACACTCAGAGAACTTGGCGTACAACTCTTCTTCTCTCAATAAATCAAGCACCAACTTCAAATGTTCTTCGTGCTCTTCATCACTCTTAGAATAAATAAGGATGTCGTCGATGAAAACAATAACGAATTTGTCCAGATAGGGTCTACACACACGGTTCATGAGGTCCATGAACACAGCAGGTGCATTTATCAATCCGAACGACATAACAAGGAATTCGAAGTGACCATAACGGGTGCAAAAAGAGGGTTTCGAAATATCAGATTTTTTTAACGCGCAATTGGTGATAACCAGAACGAAGATCAATCTTAGAATAAACAGATGAACCTTGAAGTTGATCGAACAGATCATCAATTCTCGGAAAAGGGTAACGATTCTTAATAGTACGCTTGTTTAACTCGTGATAATCAATACACAATCAGAACGAACCATCTTTCTTTTTGACAAACAAAACAGGAGCTCCCCAAGGGGACGAACTGGGACGAATGAAATATAGTTACAACAATGAAGGAAGAAATATATGGAGTAGTCACATCAGTGGCATAGATATTTAAGGCAATTCTCTCAAAGGAGATAACGAGGATCATGGACTTCAAAGTAAATTTTCATTACATTTCCGAAAGGAAGACGTACGAAAGGTGTGATATTTCAACGAGAGTGAAATTTCTTGTACAATGAGCGAGAAAATCTAGGATTCATCCATATTCTTAAATTTATGCGCGGATGAAAAGAACGTGAATCATGGGTTATAAAGAACGGCCGACTTCAGGTGAGATGAATCTCCAAAAATAATTTCGTGCACCACAAAGTATTGGATCATAGGATTGATGTTTACGAGGGTGTTGCGGTTGACAGCGAATATTGAGGGTAGAAACT